>NC_087123.1:8487348-8790378 GCF_030705265.1 Helicoverpa armigera | reverse complement strand
CTTCTTTCAAAAAGCTTAACCCAACCACACATAGGTATAACCAATAATTTCATCACGTTAAAAAGTGTGTGACATATTAGTGTGTTATTGTGTAAGATATATAAATACTCACCCCCCACAATGGATTGAGCTCGTCCGGCCTCAGTTGGAAGTACTTATCGGCCAGTGCGAGTGGCGGCGCAGACGCAAGCCTGACGTTCGTCCAACAACGTAGGAACTTCACCACAGACTCGAAGGTGTAGAGGGCAAGACGGTCGTTGCCGTAGTTCGACATATGGGTCATGAACACGTTGATCTGGGAAATAAATAATTATTTAATAGATAGTTTGAAAAAAAAAAACGAGGGCCAAAAAGTCGCAAGTATACAAAAAATATGAAGTCCAGATTTTCGATAGGAAAATTTCGAAGTTCATATTGAAATATAGCAGAGGCATTTTCAGAAAGACGAGGTACATTTCTCAATTTAGTAGTCCTTAGTGAATGTATAATACAGGCTTACTCGTAAATCTTAGTCTTTAAATGTAAATCGGTCCAGTACCAAAAGGCTAGCAATAAGTCTGATCATCATTATGTACCCACCCAGCACTGAAAGCTACATTATTCAATGCGCATAACAAAACATTTGCGTATTACACAGTACTATTAAACCTAGTACATGATCAAAGCTATGATACAATTAGTGAGTTCATTCATCCTGTAACAGGCTTTTGTTTTCAAATACAATGTTCAGCAACTGAAGTAGTCATAATGTTTATTGAGGCACCAGTACGCAATTTATTTGGTTACGGTATTCGGTATCACGTCACTATACGGCTACAAGTGGTCCGCGTATCAATTGCTGCATGTTTTATCGATACTAGTGTTGTTAACTATCGATATTTTTTGACATCTGAGCCGTCCACTTCAGTGGTGGCAACCATTTTCATTGTTATATATGAAAACCTTCACAAAAAATATGTTCAAAAATATAAGTACTGAAAACTTATTCGTGAGCGTGATTTACATATGTAAGTTCGTTTTAAGATTTATGTAGTTTTTTTTTTAAAGATACAAGAAATCATAGAAATTGACAAACCATTTTGAAAGCTAAAGATTCGGTGCAAAGAAATCAGACACTGCATCATTTATTAATATCACAAAGAAGTTAGACAGGCTTGATATTAGCGCAAACATGTCAAGTGCTCACAGGGTTATTGATGACCATATGAAAGAATTGCCCGTTCTCAATGGACGAGGCTGCCGGCTACCGGCTAGGACCCGTCTAACTATCTCTATACAATACAAGTCCAGCGATTTTGACGCAAACAGCTTTGAAAGGCAGCTGGGGATAAACTATTTTAGGCAGCTGGCTTTACAGTGCAAATCTCCCGTAGGAAGACTTGTGTCCGACCCCTCGATGCAGGACCTAATATTTCATTTGGCTTTCAATTTGGTTAGAAAATGTTGAATGAAATGAATGTTGCAATTTTGTGAAGGAAAATGTATTCAGAAGCTCACACAGGTCTCGTTTATCTGACATTTTGGAAAAACACCATGTGAAACAATATTTGGAGTTACTTTCAGGTCCTATTAAAGACGTCTTATGAATGGAAGCGGCTATTAAAATAGAAACAATTTACTTACGGGGTTATTGATGACGGTCTGGAAGAGTTCTCCTCCTTGTATAGATCGGTCGAGACGATGCCGGCCACCAGGGTATCTTTCTAGAAGCAGCGTGTGAGTGAACAGTCCACACGTCTGACGCGGAAGAACCATCACGCCTCTATGTCGAAAACCTCTTCGCAACCTGTAGGAAGGGAATTCTTTATTTAAAAAGTTGGAAAACAAGGAGGCGACAAGCTTCTATGGAATTAGATGGCCACTAGGTATTAGGTGACCCAAATTGCAGCAACAGAGACATTGCCGAGACAAAGCTGAAATATTTCATATGCTTGTAATTACACCGTCATCCATTTATGTGGAACAAAGCAGTGTTACCTACTTGGTAGAACCAACCATAAAGTATGGTGGAATGGAAAATTGTGCCCTTGGGCCACCTAAACCAAATCCTTCGCAAAACCAGTTTTAGGTATGTATGACATCTGTATTGTTTATTCATTTTATTACGTAACAAAGACACGGTTATCAACATGCCGCTGGCTAAATATAGACTCATAAATTACATATTATCTCAGGGCAAATAAAACCGTCAGATGCATTAACCCGCAAAATTGATTACCTCTTGTTCCATACAAATTGTAGGTGTTGAGACGGCACTCGTTCAACTCGAAAATTTGAATTAATCCGTCGAGCAAATATAAGTTTTAATTCCCACCAATTAGGTGCACATTCGCATGCCGGTGAACTAATTCGTTTCCTGCACACGTGAACATGGAAACGCATTGGTATACAGTACTATTATCTAATTGTAGAGCGTGCACTGAGAAACAAAGCGGCCAGGTATTTACGTACGAATGCATTTATGTACACCCGAGCACAATATTAAACACACACATAATTTTAACAACGACACATGAATATGTAAAGCTGCATATTAGCGCGTACGTTTATGTACATTCCGTATCGTGCAACCAGCTCCCCTGAGGGAATGAAGCAGATTATATAATTTAAAATGTACCGTTTTTATCTGCATATCTTATGCAGCTGTACTATTTGATTTAGGTACATGTTGAAGTACGTGCCATTGTGGAGGTTAATTAGGTCACTGAAGACGGTATAAGGTGTCCTAAAGTAGTCTGCATGCAGTCGTGATATGTCATATCAAACATATTCTGGGTACAATTACAGTGCAGTTATGAATGGGAATTAGTACTTGAATCAGACCCAGTCGTACATCATAATCGACAAAGCTGTAATTGCAGACTAACAAGTCTGATTGCATACATCCAATTGATTTGTAATGAGAAAATGACTACGGGTACACACAATACAAGATTTTAAACCATCACAATTTGTCTGTGTTATGACCCTAAGGTACAATTACAAAAGCTTCGAGAATTCCATGAAAAATTTGACGTTAGCGCCAGCTAGAAAATAATCCCAGAACTGAACTTTTTCTAGCAACTAGCTCTTATGATGTTACTATTTACTAAAATTAAAACCATCTACTATACACATTGCGGAACACACAGCGCACTGCAAATTTTAATCAGCATCGATTTCATTTCACACATTTAAAACAGACTTTGTTCAACGATATTCCCGTGCATTGGTATTAATATAATTATTGGAATTTCATTGTCGGCGCCTGGATATCGAGATACTAGTGGCCGCAACGCAACGTTTGCGGTCAACATGAGTTTGGGCGAAGCCGCACGCTCGCCGCAAACATTCGCTGAACAGGACACTTATTGCGTGCGCTACTCTGATCGCTACTACGATTAATGAGTTAGGCGATGATGTTCCTGTTGCAATTTATTGCAAGCACTATATTATCTGCTTGTTTAGAATTAAAACACTGCTGAATAATGAAAGACATGACGTTTAAATGAACAACAGCCAGAACAAGTTCAGATGCGAAACGGACGACTTTGGTTTTACTCCATAGGAGTCCAAAAAAGTAGAAAAACCGTAACAAAAATGTTTTGAACATTAACACGACTCGCATAAAGTTCTCATATAAAGGCGAGTTCAAACCAAACGAACACAGCGCATGGAAAATGAATTCCTTCGAAAATTCTTTCGTCGCTCAGCCTCGTTAATTAAATCTTTAACTCCTACTCAGAACAGGATAGAATTTTTATTCTTTTCATGTCTGTTTGGGTAATGGAGCAACGTGGGTACATACAACATACCTACTTTGAATTTAGAACACGAATGTTTCAAACTATGTTGTTTGATTTGAACACAGAGAAACATAAGAACAAATAGACGGATCAAACTACGGTTAACTTACCTAGCGGGTCTGAGATGCGGGTATTCCTCAGTGCTGGTCACTTTGACGTCCCAGACTTTCCTCCAGGCTTCGTACAGCGGCTCGTGTACGGGGTAGACCCCGGAGTGGTGGGGGGAGACGGAGTAAGATGAGTTGGTAGGAATGCCGTGCTCTATGGCGAACTGTTTGTTGAGCATCATCTCCGATTCTAGATGCGTCACGTTGTTGTATAGGTGAGGCTGCTGGTGGTTCCACATGTGACAAAACCTTTGGACAAAGATATCCAGAATTATTTCAATAGAGATTATATTTTTTTTATATAAGGCTGTTAACGTGAAATTAATGAATATTCAGTGACGGCTACATTCCTTTTAAAACACTGTTCCTTAATTTTTCAGTATATTTTAGCATCATATCATATTTTTTCCTTTTATGAGTGCAGATGAAAGAGCCTAACCGAGACTAAAAGCGGAATAAACTCGATTTTTACGAGAATTACTTAAAGAACTCACTGAACCAAGACCGACTGAGTCGTGGGCGGACTTCACCATTTCTGTTACCTCAAACACGAGATTAGACGTTAATTCGGATAGCTTCACTGATTACTACGTTAATTTCCTCTACCAGTAGGGTCAGCCCAAGGTAAACTGACATAATGCAATAATGCGTGCAATTGAGACCACTTAGTACAATAACGCGGGTTTTGCGATGAGCGCGATAACAAAGCGGTCAGCTCTAATAAGGTTACATGTCCAAGCTAATAGCCAACATAGTTCCCTTATCTATTTGTTTAGACATTATGATAATGTGAATGAATAGCAAAAACTGCTGACATGTTGTATTGATTAAATTAGTTCAGAAAAACGATAAGGAACATTTCGCGTATCTTGAGACACGAGTGGGTACTTAAAATGTTGCTGACTGATTGGGCCGAAAAAGAGAGACATTTTACTACATTAACGCAGATTTTATCTTCGATCCGTCAAAGAAAAATGGGCTTTAATTAAACGTATCAAGGGTCTTATTTACACGTTTCAAAGCCGTCGATATATGCATATACCATGCTAGGTTGATAAATGAAGCGTCAGAACAGACAGGAGTGAACTGAAACTTGGCGCTCATATGCATATTAAGTTCACGAAGACTTGTCGGGTTGAAACTAAGTCCTCTGTAACCGCTTACCTTGAGTGTTAATATCGTACGTAGGTACGTACACGACTGTATATCTCTGTTTCTAATAGAATATGGGAGAACAAAGGAGATGTAGGTACTACATGGTTATATGCAGAGGAACATTATGTAGCCCAATTCCATACATGCAATCTAAGTCTCTGATTATTTATTTACAAATTGGTCAATAGGAGTGCAGACATCGCAAAAACTGGAAACCATAATGTATCACATGGAACTATGTATGTAACTATTTTTTCCGACCAAACTATTTCAGGCACAAATAAAACGGCATATTATAATCCTGCATCGCGTCAAACGTAAAATTCGTCTTCCCAAAATCCTAGTAAGACATGTTTACAGTAGTTGCACTGAGAACTGAGCATGCTATCCAGTTTTGCGTTTCATCTATCACCGCTCACCGCGCTTCACTCCTACGCCGCCGTTGGTCAATCAAACTCACGCTACTAGATGTAGAAACACTATCCTAGACTTGGAAATTGCAAGGATAACAGGACATCCTTGTTGTGTTCGAATTGAAGGAAGATTTACACTGCGACATGATTTTACACTTAAAGTATCTTTGCGTTGTACGACACACATAGGTATAATATTGCATATTTCATGTAGGTGACTCTAGAGCGTCATTTAAACTGAAGACGAATAATATAGAAACAATCAGAATAAACTTAAGAAGGTACTTACCAATTAAAATGTTCCCTGTTCCTCAACAAAGCGTCATCGCCTTGATTTTCTAAGGACGTACCGTGATGGTAGTACTTAGCGCTGTAGCCTAGGTTGAACCTAAAGCCAGGAACTAGCCTTTGCAGCGCCGCCTGCGACGCCAACATGGCCGCCACGTCTTCTTCATGAAGACGAGTACCTATACGAAAAAAAAGGGGAAATAAATAAAGGAATGTAGCACTTAAGTCACTGTATTAAGATTTGTATTGCAATACGTGCCACATTCCAAGGTTAGTTCAATAAACTTGTTAAACACTAATTGCCAGGCGTCGTAGTGCCTATATAGCACAAAGTCTAACAATTTGATTAGGCATGAGAGCCGTATCGGCGCATACGTATTAGTCTCTATACTATAACAGACGTATAAAGGGCACCAATTATTATTCAATGCACCTAGGTGCTAATATTATTCAGATCTTGTGCGCATACTAATAGTAAGGACAAAGGCAACTAAACGCTATACAATGTTGGATTGATTGAGCTGTTTATTAATTTATTCCTGTTTTACGAGTACGTTAGGAAGTGGTTAACATTCCGTCCATATTTCTGGCTTTTGTATCGGTTTCTGGAAATGAATATGGGTAATCGTCGATATGTATGCAACACTCAGAGTCCAGTACTCCTTAGACTTTGATAACACAGGAATGGTATAATAAAAGAAGTCGATTGAACTATTCTGTGTACGTTAATACGAAAACGGGCAGTAAAAACCAATGTAAGTGTACGATAAAGTTTTAGTGAGTGTGTTAAGCGCTTGTTATTGAATTGCTTGCTGGTAGTTTCAGATGTAGAACATAGAAATGCATAGAAATGTGTTTTAGTTCGTGCTCTGAATGCTAAAGACAGGGACATCTTCAAACTATTCAACGATAAATCTTTGGAAGAACATTTTCATAAGAGCTTTTGGAGCCCATTCCACAAAAATATAAGCTGATTAAAAAAGAAATTAGAACAAACCTCTTTCTCCCACGAAGATATCATCAATATCGACGAGTATCCACCTGTCGAGGCTCAAGCTAAGCTGGCCGTGGCTGAGGTAGCTGAGCGCGTCCAGGAACAGAATCCTATGCAGCCAGAACTGTAGGCCGGAGCCGAAGAGAACTCGTTGGACGCCGTCCAAACGGCCGTGGTCTTGTATCACTGTCGCTAGCGGCATGCGCTCCTCTGTAAACATTGCTATAATTTACTGTTCTGCCATATTGACTTTGCTGATTTCGTGCTGTTTTGCCTGCGCTAGATGGATGGAACAAACAGTTCGGGACTATTGGCACGGGTTGAGCAATGTCCGCGTTTGAATAAAGAAACGAGTCCCGTGTTTGTTGTTGTTTTGACTTATTTTCTACTGAACTACTAAAACGACATAGTCAGCGGTATTTTGTGCAAGTTAGCTTCCGCAGCTTAAGTTATACGATGCAATTAACAGTAAATATATTATTTGACATTAATGCGTATTACCAATGTATTGAATTAAAATTATTGTCACGAGGAAATGAAACGCCAAATAAGATACTGTAAGCATATTTATTCTCTAGTTCGTGCAATTTTAGCGGATATTATTTCTTAAACAATGTGAGGAAACTGAATTAGCATACTATAAAATAATTTAATAAACTTGGACTGCTTCGAATCCATTTAAATGATAATGATTATGTATTTATAGCCCAATTAGTCATGAATCACGGTGGAAGAAGGAAAACGATAGACAAAAATACTGTCTTAAGCAAAATTGACTTGGAGTATGTAGCCAAGAATTACAAAATCTGCCGCGTAAAGATTTTAATATTTTATTATATCACTAGCTGTTGCCCGCAACTTCGTCTGCGTGGGCAATATAGAATAGTCAAAATACTACTTATCCCGTAGGTGCATTCTTTCACCTGACAGTATAATTAGGATTAGCACTTAGCAGTCGCATAGATTCATTGATCAAGGTTGTGTTGTGGATGTGACCATTTATCTAAACAAAAGAAGTAAAGCTTGTGACGTTGTGAATTTCTCTGGATCTAGTCAGCCAATTTGGAAAATTATTACGTATGGTGCGTAAGTAATTTTCACAGGAAACAGCTATAATCTATGTCTATATGCTTTGAGTCTGACAAAGCTGTCATTTGTACATTTTCTGCAGCTGCTACGACTAATCAGAAGCCAGATAGTCTGTCAGTCTTAGGTACCATGGATATCGTCTTGTGTAGTTGACTGGATTGAAGATAGGTAGATAGGTAGTCGCTCCAATCAAAATATTGGTACTCAAACAGATTCGGTGACTGGAAGCCCAACACCAACATAGTTGGGGAATAGCTGGATGGATGATAAAATGAGTCATCATCATCAGCAGGCGCATAGGGTAGGATAGTTTCACTACTGGGGAGCAACACTTGTATGACTTGTATGAATTGGGGATTTTCTGTGCACTTACTCACTATGGTAAGGCTGACCCCACATTAGGCGTGCGTGATCCTCGGGCGTGTGAGTAGCGCGGGCGTCGCGAGCGCGCTGCGTGAAAGTCGCGTTTTGCTGCCCTGCGGCATCTGTGAAGAGTGCAAGCGACGCGCTCGCGGCGAGCACGCGGCGCTTGAGTTGCGTTCTTACCCCTTCGCCCGCTATCCCCGCCGCCCGCTAAACGCCTTAGCAGTTAAACGTCAAGTCGAGCGCGCTGCAAATGCCGCAGGGCAGCAAAACGCGCTACTCACACGCCTGAGGATCGCGCACGCCTAATGTGGGGGAGGTCTAAACCGGGAGGGACTCCACCGAAATGTTTGCATTAGTTCACGAATAGGCAAATATCTGTGAGAGTCCACTTCATGTGTTCGTACTTGAAACCTGCAGTTTTGCCAAGATTTTCAAAATGTACGCTCGCAATTTGTCATTTCTTGGTGGAGCCAGCAAATCAAAAGAAACAGAAGTGTTGTATACTTGTGCGTCACTACCGCACACCGGGAAAATTTCGCTCTTGCGGAGGACGTTTATATACCATATTTTGTGTCACACGTAAACAGGACGACAGTAAGTATCCACCGAAACACTTTCAAAGATCTGATGAACGAACAAATCAGACCTGACTTGGTCACCTGGGGCCAATCAGAGCTCTATGAAGCGATCATACGCTTTGGCTCCTACTGTTATTGTGGTTTCTGAAAATTTATTCACCTCATTCAACGATGGATGTAATTCTGATGGTACTATTAAGAACACTTGCTTAGCGCAAAAGCTGACGTTGGCAGGCCGACTCTTTTGACTTCTCGAATAGGATACCATTGGTTTTTGTGCAATGCACACCTGCAATGCATGCTGGATTAGGATAGGATATAGGTGGATAGGATTTGCAACAGAGAACAATTCTGTCTTTGTAATTGAATGACATCAAACGTAGTTTTATATAAAAGGTGTTTTTTAGACTTGGCTCGGGTCTTACTGAGACTGTTCGTAATCGTGAACAGTGTATTTGCGATCAGAAGTTGAAAGTAAGCATGTCTCTGGTATGCGACGCGTAATTTGTACGTTTCCAGACGCATAAAGCATTTTACGTGTGTATGGTATTAAATCGAAAGCTCCCATTTCTTATCTGCACTTTGTATCTGGGCTTGTTTTTAAAGCTACAGAAGCCTACATTACCTACCTCACGCTTAGCAGCGCTTGCGAGAGATAGATCTTCCTTTCTTCTAGGATTAAGTTTACATATTTTGCATCAGAAAAAATAATTAAGGTCTACTTAATACTACTCACTCAAAGTAATTTGTTTTAAGGCCACCACATTAGTGGAAGATAAGCTAAACTATGTTTATGAAAAAATCCTGATATGAACTCCATCTGTTATTTTAAATGATAATTAACTGTTCCACTAAAGTCATCATTTTTGACATAATGTTCAAAAAATCATTTAGATGGCACCATTTTTAATTTGGCTGAGAACTATTAATTTTCCTTTCATCAAGGTAATAATTATAGTTGGATTTTGATGTGGTACGGCAAACTGACAAACACTATTGAAATGTCTATCGAAAAATTACACTTTTAAATATGGTGAATTACGGAAAATACACAACTCCATCTGTTGAAATAATAATCCTCTATAAAGAATGTATGGTAATTAATTGTCATTACCATCACCTCGCTCCTTTGACAAATTTGATGTATTTTTACCACAGATGGAGCTACTTTAACCTTGGCTACACAAAATTTTCATATTTTTTTTTCTTCCGAAGTTACTTATAAAGGTGTGATTTTCTGTGTAAAGATTAATAATAGGCCGATCAACTAATATAAGTACAACTTTCAAATGTACAGTTTTGACCAACAGATTGCGTGTCGTAATATTTTACATCTTGAATTCACAAAATTAATTGTATCTTTTGATAGAGTGAATCGATTTCCATGAAACAAAAACTAAGTAATACCCCAAGTTACGTAGAATTTTTGTATGTAAGCATTGTCTGCATTGAATTCGTAGATTTTACGTGAATCCCGAACGAACAAACAGATAAACAGACAAAAATGACAAAAATGATGGAAATGGGTTCTGTTAGTTATCCTTTAACATGCCGGCTATTTTTTTTGTCAATTTCTTCAATGTACAAAAATTACTTTTCTACAGATTTATTATATGTATAGATTTGTCCGTATAGCCGATTGTACCCTCATAATTTTTCACTTCTGTAATTTTAAATCTGTTTCAACAGCTGCGTCCAGCTTTTAGGCTTAAGTTAAAATTAAACAGATTATTTAAATTAAATTTAATTAATTCATTGTTGCCTTTTGCTTCCGAGGGACCTTCTTTAAAGCATAAATTAATTTTCCTCTTAATCGGTGTTCAACATTCATTTAATTTTTATCGGTGTTACGAGAGTAAACGAGGTACTTTCTTGCAGGTTTGACCATTTTCTTGAAAATTACTGAAATCTAATGTTTAGATTGTATTGATTTCTAACTACGAAGACCTCAAATGCTGAAAAAAGCACTGGTTTGACAGGTTAACTATTGTCCTACTTATAGAATCCTTGAGCGATTTCAGATTATCCCAGCTGCACGGTCATATGAAATCAATATCTGGACACCAATTTTAGTTTAAGGACCACTTAACCGTCTGAAGTGCTTCTACATAACCCGATGCCTGTTCCTTCGAATAGTTTGTTGTTTACATATCTATAGTAAATCCAACTAAATGTGTGCTAAGTTGAGACAGCTGAATAAATAGATATTACGAATTCTTGGAAATTATTTGATGATGGTGACTAACTCCGCTCGTGTATTTAATGTTAGATCTTGAGATTGGGCCTGGGGCTTTGATGTAATTTCTAGAATATGTCCGAAGGAGTTCTTTTGAAAACATTGAATAGTAAATAGGGCCTGAATATAACGTCGTAGTACATTGTATTACAGTGTTTTTGTAATAATTTGAATGTTTTGTCAAAACTTTCTAACACATTTGGTACTAGGCATATACTACACATGTAAGAAATAATAAATGAACGTATCCGATGACACCAAAAATAACAAAAACATCCATAAATAATTCGCACACAAACCTTGGTAGAATTACTGTAATAAGTATCAAGAATAGATCGCACGAATCTATGTAAGTGTTATGGCATTCCTTCCATTAATTAGGACATGATGACGGAGCGTGATTAATATTAATTGACGTTATTCGAAACTACCATTAGATTTGAGCACGATATATCGGGTAATGTGTTACTATATTCGTTCTTTATGATTGTTCACTGACTGTTATTGCGGCCGAACTATTTCGATGTTCATGTATCATGGAAGGATTATGAGCCGGTCTAAGTACTTAGAACAATGAGCTCTATTAAATTCGTGACGCCCCGTCAATGTACGAAACTGATATTCTTCGTTAGGTATCTCAGTACAAAATATCACAGTTCAAAGCTAGTCCATAAAGTCGGTTGTTTACTGCGAAAAGCAAATGCCTATTCATCCTTGAGATTTATTCAGTATCAAAGTAGTAAAATTATCATTTAAATATTTATTGACCTGTCTTAATATTGCAGAAAGCTGTTTGCTTATGCAAACATTCCGATCGTCAGTACGGATAGTAGCTACTATAGGAAATAACTTAGTACTGTATACAAGTAAGATAATGTAAGCCGCCTGTTTAAATTCTATAGTCAATTAAACACGATAACATCGACATAACATAACTCAAAACGCAATTAATGTCAAATAATTTGCAGCCGGATTCTAAAAGCTGATCAAGTCTCTAATTAGTGAATCTAAATTCGCATCATTAAGTTAGTTACTGGATTCTGTGCATCGGAATAAGAAAAGGTAATAAACTCATTAGTAACAAAAAGAAACCGACTTAATGATGCTTTAAGTAATTTATATATTAGTGAGAGCTGTTTCCCGGAATCTCTCGGATCCTGAAGGAACTACAACTTGATTAAATTATTGTCTCTTCCTAGAATTCAAGCTATCCAACAATTACTTACAATGTGATAGACTAACATAGTTGGTATCACTGACAGATAATTTTACCTTAAGTATGCCTCAAAAACAGGAAAAAAAAGTATTAAGACTAACCCCCGCACTCAGAGACATTTAATGATTACTTAAGTCACTCCTTAGTGACAGATTCTCATAGAAATTCTGCACTAAGGAACGGCTTAAGTAACCATTAAATGTCTCTGAGTGTGTCCATAATGTCTTAAACGTGTGTCGATACGAAAGTAATACATATTTTTTAAGTACAATACAACCATTGCTCACCGTTGGATCCGTACTCATTCTGCCGAAGCGCCCAAGCTACGGGTTCGTAAGTCGAGCTGTTTGCCCTGAACACTGCCCAGTGGTCCCCAGGAAGAGGGCCCCAGGCCGTTTCCCCGGCCCGCGCTAGCCGGAGCACTGGTGATGCGGGGTTCAATGTTGCGTCCTGTTATAAAACATGGAGATGAATATTAAGAATTACTCACTCAAAACTCCACTTAGCTTAATTAAGCCTTAATTTTAAAGTCTGTTTTCTCAGTATCCAAAAATTTTCTGGGTGAGATGATGATAACTTTTACCGTAGGTATAAATTTTTATCATGTGTGTATAAGTGTTTTTATGTGCAGGTGGATGTAATCCAAATTTTCGACAAGATAACAAATACCTCGTTTGGGTACAAAGCAAATGCAAAGGATGCGCGTTATACTAGAGATTCCCAAACTCCATTCATGTGTGCCGAGAAAGGCACTGTTGTGAAGTTTTATTAGATTGAAGAAGACGGACAATTGGAGTGATAAAGGGTTCAGACAGTTGAAGGGTATCACTATTTGTAGGCGAAAACAAAATGGGAACCTTATAAAGGGGAAACATTCCAAAACGTTACTCCATATTTGATAGTACCTACCTACGTTTCAATGTTATATCTAAAGTAACTGTACATATCTTTTCAACGAATACATTTAGTATGTTTACAGTGTTGTTAAAGAGATTACTATCGAGAATTTAAATCCAAAGCTGATGGAATGATTGCACGATCGGTTGTTTACAAACTAACATCAAAATACAAAGTGGTTAATTTAAAACTTTTAAGAGAAGTGCCGAAGACCAATTTGATGTCAATATAACGGAGAAATCGACTAATTCCAAACTGTGGACTGAATTAATGGAACGCTATGTGCTAAGTTGTGTGGAACAAAGGTTTACATGTACTGTTTGTAGACTATTGCTTATAGGGCCTTTGTTTCAATAATTAAACTAGTCACACATATTTGCTCATGTTGTTCGCGAAGCTTCTAAGACAAGGCCCGCGTTATGCAATGTGTCAGACCTGTGTATACTTTGTTCAGAGTACTCGAAGCACGAATGTTTCTTGAAAGGATCAGACAAAGCTGCAAATAGCACAGCTCTTTGGATATTTGCGTTATAAAGTGACAAGTATAGACAAAGGATCTATTTATATCCCAGCTGTGTATTGTTACGTCATTGAATAGTCGTGAAGAATTTGTTCATTTGGAAAGTGCGTGTTGGCCTAGAGTTTCCTTCGGTATTTTTTTGGGAAGATAACATGAGAATGCAATCTTCAAGTTTATTTTGTCGAGTAGCTACGTTTGTGGGAGTAACTGCGTAATGAGATGAAAGCACCCACCTTCAGCCTCAAATTAGTGTGCATGAACAGAGGGAATCCTTTCAGCTGTGCGCCGACAAGAGTCTCTTCCCCGGGCGTTGCGAACGCAACAACACCCACGGAATATTCCCTGCAGTATTTATCGAGAAGCTCTCGATTCCACTTGTCCATGTTCGCGTATTTCGATAGCGATTCGAACACGATCACGCCGTAACGCCCCTTGTCCAAAGTGGTAAGTACGGGCAGACTCTTGCCCGCCACTTCCACCTTGTACCTGAAACAAAATAATCAATTGAGTATACTCTTTATCAGCGTAAAAACAATACTATAAATATTCAGCTTTTGCAATATTTTTGGAAATGTTTGGTAAGGTACACGCAGCTAGGATAACATATTCAAAAGGCAATGACATGTATCTAGGACTCAATAGAAATCAATATCTATGCATTTTCAATTTTATGCACTAAGGGTTTTGATTTATGGTGCTGTAAATGTGACCTGAATACCTATGGAAATAGACAATTTGTGTAATTTCATAAATTGACATCAGCAGACAGTGGGAGTGCGGGTGTTACTTGTTGAACAACGATCTTCGTGGATAATATTTTTAACAGACCATTTACAATTGTGGCAATTTCTCCAATCAGCTACTTTGTTTGTTCGTTGGCAATGTACATAAAGATAATCACAAATACAAAGCAGTGTAAATCACGGGCGATACGATTACATTGTTTATGAATGGCCATTCGCATACAAACAGAACAATAACACATTTTTATGGAACATTTGAGATAATACCGGCCTCATACCAACACTCAACAGACTTTGTATTGATTTCACGATACTAGTCTGAAATAAAAACAGCGATAACAGTTATTAATACAAATTATTAAATAGTACTTATCAACGGCTATGACTTTATCGTAAAATACGAATTTCGGCCTATGTTTTTGGAATCGATAACACATCCGTAGCTAATTAACTAAATGACCCACAGTATGTGCCTATTGTTTAAAGGTATGCAAATAATTATTTTGATCTTGGTGTTATATGTATATCAGTAGGTATTTGGGTTTTTATTGAGTGTTCTAGTTAAAATACCTGGGTATTGCATTCTTATAAGATTCTCATTACTTTAGATACCCGGCTACATAAATTAAATAACCAGTTCTTCTCGAGTAAGAATAAAGTAGCTTTAAGTAAAGTTGCAGTCGGAATACTAGAATAATAGTCATAGTGCAATCCGGCTTACTGCAGATGAGAGTCTGTTCTTCGAGATCAATACAGCGAAGGTGAAGTAGCTGCTGGAAATACACTGCTATTATATAAGGTATCTACAGATTCTCCATCTTGCTTATAATGCAACCCACTTTATGGTACCGCGGAGCCACCAATACCTCCCGACTGGTTATTATACTAACAAATAACGACGGTTCAGTTTATGGCTTCATTTCATTTCAGCAAACGATAACAACGTAACCAGAGACATTTCAGATTCGAAGATACAATTTCAAAATGATGTCTAGCAATTAAATCAATGACGGTTCCACCCCGTGTTATAAAATTGTACAGTTTAAATAGCAGACGGCAATGGCGTCCCCTTGTCAAACAGTGAACAAGCCGCGCAACTTGATTGGCAATATTGAAAATTGAACTGTCCAAACATTCGCTTTTAGGATACTTTCCAATTTTCAATCAAAAATACCCATTTACCGATATTGGTAAAATCTGACAAGTCTTTGATTTCAATGCAGGCCAGGGAATGTGAAATGCACCGAGCGACTGGTGGAAAAGAGTTGGAACATACAGGTATCGAGGCAGTTCATTTTGCTCCAGTTAAGGCTCGTTTCAATTTGGCAGCCTGAGAGCACTCCAGACCGAGTCTAGGGCGAATGGCAACTTGCAAATAGCATTTACCCACTCAAGCCGGTCCGTCTTTCCGTCTAATGTACGGTGCACTCGTTGGCAACTTTGCCCAGCTACTCGTATACTTATTCGCCGAGCAAACGGTCCGATACAAAAGTTTGCCATTTTCATGCGCATTTTAAAATGCGGATGCTTATATAGTTTGGCGGTCATAAAGCTCCACGACGAAACGACGGACGTGAGCACTGCGTCACTATTTAGCTTGCGCTAACATGTTTCTAATTACCTTAATTAGTGTCCTGACATTAAAACGGGAGAGAGCTCAGTTTAAATTAGAGCGCGCAAAACGGCCTACTTTGTCCGTGAACTGAATGCGAGGAGGGCTAATTCGTGATAAGGGAGTGCGAGTGAGTTCAATAAAGGGGAGCAATGTCACGGCGCGGCGTGCGACCCCGGTGACCTGCCGCCCCTTAGGATAACGACAGTTATCGTAAAGAGGCCGGTAAAACTGCGCTACGGTTAGCCAAAAAGCGGAAAAAATTAAGCGAATCTTTATATTATTCCCAATTACGTCGGTTGGTAACAGTGTACCTACTTACATTGTGAGCTGAAAGCTTAGCCTTACGCAACTAACCCAGTGTATTTACAAACTTTCAAGGGTGTTGGGGTGTGTCAGTCGTAGCACCTACCTGCCCGGCATAGTTTATAACATTTGAGTTACGTTTGTGTAGGCGTGTGAGTAATGTAGGACTTTGTTTAGTACATCGCTAACATCGACTTATATGGCATCTAGGTCTGTGCGTAATCTCTCTGTCGATAAGAGCTGTGAGCGTGCGAATGCAATAGTAGAAACAACTCTCCGTAATACTATAAACTAGCTAAAGACAGTATAGCAATTACCAGGCACCCCAGTTCGTCTCATTTGAGGGCAAGTCGCCAGTATTCAGAGACTCCTCTGCTTTATGTTCAGTACTTATGGTAACTTGCGACTTCCTAAACGAAGCGTTGGTCGTTATGTGTCCAATGGTACTTGTAAAAGTAAAGCCTTGTGAGACACGAACTCAATTAAGGGCATACATTACCTAGCCAGTAGATACTGAGGCCTGCAACATAAACTCCTTAGAAGAAACTTTTATTACGAGACTTTAAATTGGTCAATATAAATTCGCTCACTTTGACTAAGTTTTATTGTCGGGAATTTTTATTTTTCCTTATAAAAGATAATGTTTTGAAGAGAAAAGAAATGGAATAAGGAAGTCGTCAAGACTAAGGGAACTGCTTTAAATGCATTGGAAGGCTTTGAAGGGTCTCTCTGAGAGTTGCCCTCCGACACTAGAGTATAGTAACCATTAACGCTCTATTAAAAAAGCGGTTTACCCTCGTGTACACTATAAAGTGAAGTTTACGAGGGCTGAGTGTAATAAACGGCGCCAATGCTTACATCACGTGAGGGTCAAGCGCACGTTAGCAATCAAACTCCAAAACAAACTACGACACATGGGAGGGTTATCAAATAGCATTAGGGAAAATACATCGCTCCGAAGTATGTACTAAGTGCAGTTAGATCGCCGCAACATTTTATTGTAGCAGTACTACCGCAGTTGTTTTGAAGCACAAATAAACCGGCTAATCTTTCTTTCACACTCAATTTCCCGTAGCCGTTGTCTCTAAGTTTTAAAGCGAAACTCGATGGAACGAATCGCCGTACCTTTATACATTTGTATATGCGACGCAGTTTACTTGTATTTACGAGGAAGGTTTCGGGCAGGATTAAAGGAAACAGTGTCAAAACGACTTAATTACTTTATATTAAGTCGTTTTGACACAAACGAGCATTAATGGAGAACGAGGCGGCGAGATAGGGGGCGGGATGCCGCGGGCTCGCCTCTAATGGCACTACTAACTAACTAACTGTCGCCACAACGATTCGCCGTAGACGTCGCAAGCCTCGCCTCGCGCGTGCCACCTCCACGACTCAGCTGTCACCTTACACCTTGCTTTATATTTAATTAAGCTTACATTACTACCGGTACACACGACGTACCAATGCTGAAGTTCGTATCCGAATTATCAGCTAATTAGACCGCACTGCATTACCGGGTCGAGGTAATTTTGTTTAAGCAACAATATTTGGGTCAATGGAATTCATAATAAAGAGGAATTTCAACAATGTAACTTTTGTTTGCATTGCGAGTTGAATCCATATTGTATGTATATTGTGATGCTAAATCATTCTATGACGGCAGTAACATTTACACGGATGTGGAAATAGCTGCGTATTTTAATGCTTGAGTATATTTTACACTACTATTATATTACATACAGTAAATGCCTTATGTAATTGTTGTACCGTATTATTGCAAATGACTATGGACATAGTTCACAATTTTCCGCATTACACGCTTTATTTTTATTTCGAGTTCAGTTTTATGACAAGCTGTTGGAACAAAATAAAGCCTTTGTTTTATTTGTGTATTTTGTTTTATGAGTGGTACTTACTTAAACATTTGTCCAAACCTTTTATAGTTGACAATTACATAGAACGTTAATTACATACATTCATAGGTACCCACTTAACATTATTTTTTTTTATATAAAACA
The DNA here is from genome assembly GCF_030705265.1 of Helicoverpa armigera. Classification (NCBI taxonomy): domain Eukaryota; kingdom Metazoa; phylum Arthropoda; class Insecta; order Lepidoptera; family Noctuidae; genus Helicoverpa; species Helicoverpa armigera. The sequence goes on along the minus strand of NC_087123.1, from coordinate 8,772,055 downwards.
TCTTAAAAATTAGAATTATAAGCTTAGTTGTTTGTATAATAACTTTTTGGCATAGTCATGTAGAAAATAAGCTCGTATCTTCGTAGTCATGTTACTAGGCCACTGGGTCCAGACGGATCTCTCCCAGGGGATCTATCTCGTGCAAGCTGTAGTTACTCATAACTTTAAAGGCGAAAATACTTATGTTGTTAAGATAAAAAAGTTAGGTAATGCCAGAAAACAGATTTCGTTAGAATAAGAAGTAATAGAAAGAATAAACTTTTTGTGGCCAAGTAATTAGGTATTTTAATTCATGAACTTAAGTAACACCAACCTACATAATTATGGTCTTTACAAACAGTTGATCGTGAACTGCTTAAGAATATTTTTTCAACTAGTTTTAGATGAAGTTTTCTCTAGTAATTCTCGTACTACTTTCGTTTGAATGCTGAGTTTACATGAAACCGATTGTGTCCTATTGTTTATCAGTTTTACTTGTTTTTTATTTATTTTCATACCAGTATAAACAATTGTTAGTAAACCGAAAAAACAAATAAAACATTCAATAATATCAATGACGACTTAGATGAGTAATTTATTTTATATTGACATCTATAGATTAATTTATTATTAAACGGTTTTATTTAGCTTACCCTGTTTGTTTTATTTATTCTTTCTTGGGTCAAATTTAGTAATTCAAATTTAAGTACCTTGCTGTTGTCAGATTGATCTGAAATTTGGTACACACCTTTGATTCCGATGACAATACAATATACTAATATCAATAACATTGTAAATCCAAGATGGCCGCCGGTACAAAATGGCGGATTACATATTTTTTCCACAACCCCCTCAATATGGGTATCAAATGAAAGGGCTACTCAAGTAGAATACTGTCAGCAACCCCAGCGGGGCCCAACAGGGCCAAGACCTGCCTGGGCTGCGGGATTATCCTGGTACATAAAAGGCCTACGACGAAATACAACGGTTTTTAGTCAGTAAGAGTTTGGCACTCCCTCACCGCTGCTGACCCATAAATAGAATGAGGAATATTCGGTAGGCATTTTCATTAAATACTAAAAACTAGAAAATAAAAAATCGGTAAAAAAACTTTTAAGTTAAACGGTTTTATCTTATGTGCACTGAAAACTAGAAAATAAAAAAACTGTTACTTACCTATAAACCTACATAGGTGGTCCCGGTCATATTAGACTAAAATAAAAACGTGGGGGCCCTCTGAAATCCTACCTATGGCAAAGCATATCTTTATACTTTGGTAGATCGTGAGCTCGGCGTTCGCTGGTGAAGCCGCTACGGCTGATTATTGATTGTCAAAATCTCCAGTTACGATTATAGTAAGTAGAAATCCACACCTATTATACCTCTAGAAGAAAGTATTACAGCAATAGTTAGGTAATGGGCCCCACGTTTTTATTTTAGTCTAATATGACCGGGACCACCTATGTAGGTTTATAGGTAAGTAACAGTTTTTTTTTTTATTTTCTAGTTTTCAGTGCACATAAGATAAAACCGTTTAACTTAAAAGTTTTTTTACCGATTTTTTTTATATTGACTCATCAAAATTCTATAGAATCGCAAAAAATATTGTTCACGCAGACCCAGTCAATATCTAGGCTATCTATCATAACAAAAAAATATACACTACGTCTGCAGCAAGAAATCCAGATGCGATAAAAACCCGAGGCCTAGGGAAAAGGCTGCGATAAAAAATATCAAGGAGGAAAACTAATTCCTGACCCGTCAAACATTTCATAAGCAAGCGTGGAGTTCACTGAAGCAAGGCACTGCTCGAGAGGAAAGCGATTTTTACCCGACGGGAGCAAAAAGTCTCATATGACGCAAGTGGGTCGGCTGCCCATGAGACACGACGTATATACAGGCTGGGAAATAAACGGAGACACTTTAATACTGGACGATTTATGAATTAATTTAGTGATGAATGGGCCTGATAATATTTTAGGAAAGGCTGTAAACTTAACATGGATATGGATATTCGGCAATTTTGTGGTATTTAACGACCCAATCAATTTCGAATAACACTTGTAGTTAATCAACGAAGACATGTGAAAGTTTACGTTTTTTTTAGTGTTAATACTAAAAAAACGTAAACTCTACGTAAACGTAGTCTTCTAATGAAGATGTCTTTTACTAACAGAACCTTACTTCAGCTATCTTATCTCTGACGACAACATTCTACATTATATTTTGAAGCAAGCCCCGATACCAGAAAGCTGGCTGTAGACAATTGCTTTAATTAAAACATCAGCGTCTTTATTTATCTCAACAATATGACGAGTTCTATAATTAGATATGACAACTATTTCTTTAATGATTACCGAAAAATCCCTGATAACTCTCATGAATGTGCATAATTAGCTGTTTTCGGGTATGAAAACAATAGTAAATTCACAATGACTGATAAATAAATCCGTTGAAGTATACTTACATCGTTATCTCGGGGTTAACAAGTTAATTTTATATGTCGCGATAACTTACTGTTTACGTACTTGTATAGCCATTCATTACAACAATGACTACATAATTATTAAGAATTGGAAGTCAATAATAATATCTATCAAAGAAAATTGTGCGGGTTATTATAGATCTCATATAGGGTTTCCCACTAGGCTAGTAAATATCAAGGATCAAAGATTCAATAAGTGGTTATTTATACATAGGTACATGCATCGGTTTCCTTAACGTAAGTACCTATAAATAAACTATTAAAATAAAATCCAATAAAGTGTTCCTGCACGTAATTTAGGACATTAACAACTCTAGTTATTACGAAACGAGGCTATTTTTAATCTATGACCTACATACAAAATACTTACATTTCAAAACATTGATATAGAACCATGAAAATCAATCGACCAACAAAAAAGCTATTCTCATTACACCAACTATAAAATAAGGAAAGCAATTTCAAGCTTTGCAGCTCAAAACTGCCATTACAACTGGTTCTGAGTTACAAAAGAAAAAAAGGGTTGTTTCCCCAATACGCTTCCGATGCAGTACATCACCTGTTCGCATATTAGCTGTCAGCGGGCACAAGCGATCGCCTCGCGGGCTCTACAAGGGAAAACAAACAAAGGGAGACTTCGCCCCATAACGGCGATCAAGCGAGCCGAGAGTAAATATTTACATGATATCCTTAAGAGATTGCCTCTCAAAAGTCACACGCATCTGAATATGGAAGACCTACGGCATAATTGGACTACATCCTTCAATGTTCATGTTGGATTACACGCGAGAACCTATTTCACAGAACACAGCGAAGCCTTCAAAAAATGCGAAAGAAAAACTCTGTAATACCTAGCCCACGTACGACCGTGAATGCTGAAAATACTCGAAGCTGAAAATTTTTGAAAGTTAAATAAACTGTGAAATATTTCACGGAACTAGTTTCATTCCAAAGCGAAAGCTACACGTTATGTAGCGGTCAAAAGTTTAATGTTTAGTAGTGATTCGAGTGTTTTATGCTGTTTTTGTTTCTTGGCAAGGAATGAGCGAATGGTTTGCGAGGTACTTACTAGGAATAAGATGAAGACGCTGAGATGATAAAGATGTAATGTAAGAAATAGGATTGACAAAAAAACAATTTTGTCATGTATCATACATTAAGATGAAAAGAAAAAGAAGATTCGAGGAATATTTCTATTCCTATAATTCTAAGGTCGTTCCCAAAACTTACCGTATACGGTTGGCGACAAGCAGTTCGGCGATATCGCGTCCAAGTCGCGAGTAGGCCGACTCGACGATCACCAGTACCTTCGCGTCGATGCGTAGACGCGCGTCCGAGCGGTGATCGCGCGCCGCCTGTTGCTGCGACGCGAGCAACGAGCATTGCGACAACGGTCGCGGGACGCGGTCTCGCCACACCAGACTGTAAAATACCTTATATTGTAATAACTTGCTTCTATTGGTGTAAAGAAAAGGTGGGAAACTATATGGAAGACTGACTGATCGATTTATGCATGAGGGTAAATGGTCAAGGAACGAGCAAGGAACACCTAAAGAAAAGCGTCTATTGCTGCTTGGTGCAATTCCAGAGGAGTCGCAAGTATATTGACGGTTTACTTGAAGGGTTACCATAGTATTGGTTCAGTAATACCATAGGCCACCGTTCATTGTTTTGCTGTGGGTGGCAAGTTTTCAGAGAAACTGCTGGAATTTGGCATAAATGGTCCTAATGTAAGTATAGACTAAATAGCGAATTTCGGATATTCGTATGGACTGGCGATAGAAACCGTGGGAAAACTAGTTAATATATGTATAGTAAAATAAAATAAAAAACTTGTGTTCTGGGATCTGGCTTCGTGTCCAGTTGCTGGTAATAGGTTCGACCCATATTACAAAAACATATCTGGCGAATAGAGGGACCTATGTTATAGTAACACCTCCCAGCCCCGATCCCTGGGGGAGTGGGCGTGCTGTGTTATGTAATTTTGAAATAACTTTTGTATTTCACATGTTATTTTAACCGATGTTTTTGTTGTTGGTATCACAATTATGTCACCACAGTAAACCGCACCCCATTACATTTATAAATATTTTCTACTATTTTGAAGTTTATATTTTCATGATAAAGGCAGGTTAATTAAAATTCAAGCATATGAAGCGACTTCAAGAGAAAAAACAGTTCAGTGAAATGTTTAATAGCAATTAAGATTTTCTCATTACATTTTGTTTACCTATTAATTATAATTTACTTTCGTATAAGACACTAATAACTGAAGTTACACTTCGTTGAGCAACATGTAAAGCGTAAAATTTGAACACTGCTCTATAGTCGCTGTGTATTTTGTAACCATATCGCGACTATCTAAATGACAGCTAAATGGACTTTCCTTGTCCTTTCATTTGTTTTATGATACCACCTATATTTCACTATCTAATAATTGGTCTGAAAATAAGGACCACACTGCTTGTTTATAATCACTTATTGCACTGAGCGACCTTAATCGAAAAAAGTTCTGATTACAAAGCCAATGTAAATTAAGGTTCTTGCGCACCTGAGCAAATGAGTCCCCAATTAAAATTCAAGTTACACCATTTGCCTACTAAGTCACCCCCGAAACTAATTTTACAAGAAAATCAATCAAAGACTGCCAAACTTAAAGCTTCGTCCCAAGTAAGAGCCACATCAAAGCGCCATTAAGGTTTATCTCAATGGCGTAAAATAAATAAAGGCAGGAATTTGTGGAAATATTTTATCCTTAGGCGGCAGTGGTCCTGTGAGCCGCGACTGAGTCTTGTGGCCTCTTTGCTTTAATGAAAGCCACGCCTGAATCAACCGAGAGGAAACTTTAACGTCGACTCATAAAGCCTTACCTACCTACGTATTGAACACAAATACCACCTTTATTCAGGTCTTACTGGTGATTTACTGTTCCTAAACATAATTAGCTTTAATCTGTTGATATTTGTTTGCAAACGAAGGTGGAAATTCTGACGGTTAACTTGTTTACGGTTTCATGGTAAATAAACGTTTGTAAAACAATATGCTTTTAAATCAGCGAGTTGGCAGCGCGTTAGCGAAGCAGCTTCCATTAATTAGCCAGAACACAAGTTTAGCTATAAATCCAACTGAGTCGGCGAAACTTGCCACCCCTGCCGCTCATCTCAGGCGGTGTAATTTTAAGCCGATAAAATAAAATATTATGGGTCCTAGCTACACGCCATCTGCCCTAATTACATAAAATCACATTATAAATTACTCTGAAATATTCGCCTCCTCGTCCTAATTTAGCTGCGAAAAGCTGCCAAACAAAGGGCGACAAGGACGCTCGGCACAAAGTTAAACGTCTTTAATACTTCCGCGAAGCAATTTCCTCGCGGTATTAAATGCCAATTTTATGCATAATGAATCCTCTGCTATTGAAATAAAAGATAAACATTGTAAAGCGATCGAGTTCAGTGTTTCTAGTCACATGTTCGTGTCACTTGAGTTTTCTTCTCGTGCGACCGGAAAAGATGCAGAAAATGGGAGTTTTCTGTTCGTGTATTTCACAACATGAGATAAGAATAGGATGAGTTTATGCAAATACGTTCCCACAAAATCTTGAGATATAAAACGAAAACATCTCTTGCATGTCAAAGGGTTTTATAAGAACAGCCCTTTATAAAAATATGAAATACCCCGCCGATCAAACGCCCCGACAATTCCCTCGCCTTCGAGGACGATGAAAAAGCGGAATGTCTGGCCGACAGCCTCGAGGCTCAATGCTCGCCTAGTACCCAACCGGTCGACCCGGCTCACCTACTAAAGGTCGAAGCCGAGGTCGAGCGCAGATCCTCCCTACCACCGCAAGAAGACCCCGACGATCCCTTGCCTCCCGTCACTCCAGACGAAGTGGCAGAGATCATCAAACGTCTCAAACCCCGTAAAGCTCCGGGCCCAGATAGAATAACCAATAAAGTGTTCAAAATCCTACCCGCTTCCCTCGTAATGCTCATGACCGCGATCTTCAATTGCGCCATGACCCATAACCTGTTCCCACAGGCATGGAAAGAGGCAACCGTAATCGGTATTCCCAAACCCGGTAAACCAAAATCAGACCCGTCCAGCTATCGCCCTATCAGTTTACTCAATGTGTTCGGCAAGATCTACGAGATAATTATCTATAAGCGTCTCAAAGATTACGTCGAAGCAAAGTCTTATTCCATTAGAACAGTTTGGTTTCGAACCCATCACTCTTGTGTCCAACAAGTCCACCGCATCGTGGAAGGTGTGAGCCACGGATTCCAACGTGGCCAACTCACCGGCACGATTCTCTTCGATATAGCAAAGGCATTCGACAAAGTCTGGCACAAAGGCTTGATTTACAAGCTTTACCAACTCGGTGTCCCAGACCGTCTCGTCGTCATCTTACGAGACTTTTTGTCGAATCGCACCTTTCGCTATCGCATAGACGGCACTCTTTCTTCGGCCCACCCTATAAAGCTGGCGTCCCACAAGGCTCGGTACTCTCCCCATCCTCTTCACGCTATACACTAGCGATATTCCTAAGAACAAGCATGTTCAATTAGCCCTATTCGCCGACGACACGGCAATCTACTGCTCAGGCCGCAGCCCAGCCGCCATAGTGAGACATCTCCAAGCCTATTGCAACACCCTAGGTGTCTGGACTGGCTATGGAGAATCGAACTCCACCCGACAAAAGCCAGGCCATACTCTTTTCGAGCCCCGCCGTAGGCTTCCTCCCGCGCCCCCGTCAATCACCATGTTTGGTAGGCCGATTCCTTGGAAGGAGCATGCCAAATACCTGGGTGTAATCTTAGACCAGCGCCTCTCATTCGCCGAGCACATACGTAAGGTGCGCTCTAGAGCAGCTTTGTGTACGGCAGATTGCACTTCTTGCTCAATTCAAAGAGCAAATTATCTCTTAAATCCAAGCTACGCCTCTACGGATCGTGCATACGCCCGTCGTCATGATGTATGCTTGCCCTGTGTTCGCACAGGCAAGCCATCGCTGCCTTCACAGAATGCAAGCCCTTCAAAACCGTGCTTTACGGAAAATCACAGGAGCTCCCTATTATGTTCGAAATGAGATTCTTCATCTCGACTTAAAATCCCTACCATCCGCCAGTATATGAAGCGTGCCGCCATACGGTACTTCGAACGCGCTGAGAAACACGATAACTCACTTATCGTGTCAGCCAGTAATTATACTCCCTCCCGCATCAGTAGGATTCGCCGCCCTAGGCATGCCCTTCTAGAACCTGACGATGAGATAACTGTCCTCCAAGAGTAGTAAACTCACTAGCACCCTATACAAACACAAACCGCGTTCGTACAAACCTCGCCGCCGAGGTCCGCCGCGACGTCCCGTTCTCTGTCCTCCCGACCCTTGCTCATCGAGCCAGCCCGCGAGCTGAGCCAGTAGCTTTAAATTCCCCATTTAATAATAATGATCATATGATCCAGCCTGTCCCTTTGCTGCCTCCCCAGCGACGCCCTAAGCCGAGGTCCGACCCCACAGGGGGTACCCTTAGCGCAGTCGCTTAGTTTATAAGTTGTTTTACGCCCCTGGCTGGAGGCCTTAAATTCTAGGCATCCACAGGGAAAAGTCCGGTTAAGCAGTACACGGCCTCCTAGGCTGAACTGCGAGATGCCATACCAAAAAAAAAAAAAAAAAATATGAAATGATATTTTATGAATTTTGCTTAAAATTGTGGCATTATTTACTCAGTAAGTATAATGGGAAATATAAATAAAACAACAAAAGAGAAAACAGAACTATGCACTTAGCCTCATGCCTATACTAATCCCAATAAATAACAGTGTGACATAACGACGAGCTGTCCAAATGCGATAATTTCATATTATTAATTCGTATCAGCTACGTGTTTGCTCCCGATAGGAAGTAAATTGGATTTTATGCGAATGACGCATATTTTCAACTAGATTAATTAATTAAATTATGGCGCGTTTCGGTAAAATTTTAATGAGTATAATGTTTTAATGAGAAAAGTTTACCGTTCGATTGTGTGAAGTGATTAACTATCACATAATCGCTGAAGTTTTGAATGAAATAGCATATAACAGCAGAATCATAGAAACAATAAATCAAACGTCGAGTATAGTAGCGTGCTTCGAGTGATTTATATAACACACAATACAGACATCTACTTTTGCTTTCATGTTTACGTTGTTCATTAATGAAACTGTGTGTTGCGCTTCAGTTGAGATGAATGTGAAACCAGTTGAGTCAGTTCATTGACTTACCTAGTGAGAGGTACTGTGACGTAATATGTATAGAAGAATATGGTGAGGACGGATAGCAGCATGACGCCGGCGACACACTTCCTCACATTGACGTGGCTCGCGAGCCAGAAGCAACATCTCGGCGCTGAAGTCTTGTGCGGATGTGCGAACTCAGATCCTCCGCACTCCAGCAGCGGCGCGCGCGCACTTCGGTTATCGCCCGCCATCCTTAACATCTATACACCACTATATTTACACACAAAAGTAACACTTAGGCCTCTAAGGATTTCACTATACAAAGTTTCTATCTGGGAACCCTAACGGCTGCGTTTGTCCTTGGTGGTGACGTTTTCTGTCGCCACTTGCCGTGTTTCCACATTTCATAGTGCCGCGGTGGAGTATGGGATTGCGCGTGCGCAAGGAGGCTGGATGCGCGTACGCCGCGATTGACGGCCATCTCGAGCCGACAAACGCGTCAGTTCCCGGTTTAAAATGGCCGCCGACGCATTCTGGCGGGTTGTGCTCATCACGCCGACGTCGTGCGCTCCTTGGGATAGAGCTCACGGCATCCGTCTCCACGACAGATCAAGATACGCTGCGCCTCGGCTCATCGGTGATATCTGCAACAATAGAAACAAACGTTTTTAGAAGTCATCTGCAAGGATCCACTACTGCTAAAACATGTCTAGAGGATCTGATCCTGAACCTCCAATCAGGCAAACCCAAAAAAATACATGTTTATTTAATCTCCTAACTTTAAATTGTAGAGTCCAACAAATATAAGTAAGTAGGTATTGAGTATTGATGTTTAGTGCATACGTCTCGACATCTTCGGTAACCTTTAAATTACAACATGTTGTAGGTAAATTATTATTCCTCTAATACATAAATTATGTTAAACCAGTAGAAATATTTTACCAGTTTCCACTGTGAGAACCCGTTACATATCTAAATGGCGAGACAAGAATATAAAACAGTCTGACTATAAGTGGCGCTATCATTTATCCATGGAAAATGCCATTAATTACAAATGGACTAGTCGTAAATTTTAATTATAATAGAACAAGTGCTTGATTATAACTTTCCCTGCGGCAATAAGTTATGCTGCGAAGGTTTTATTGCTGCTAAAGACAGGCACCACAGGTTAGGCCTATCATTTTTCAAGATAAGTTCGGGCAATAGCACCTTAGTACTTAATTTAAAGGTTCGTTACGGTCGTTTAAACTTGACCTCAATCCCAAATAAGCCATGTAAACAGACGTAACTCTGAATAACGTGTTACTGTTATTTACAGTTGAACCAAAGGACCGAATCCAAATTCTCGGAAAAAGAGCAAGCAAAAATAAATACTTTATCAATTAGTAATATTCCGATTTATCTTCGGATTTGTGTGTTTATTCAATCGTGAATATTTCACTTGGACCGGCCGTTCCTATAAATCCCCCTTCGTATTATTTGAATGTAGGCTTACATTGAAACATTTCTTTGCTGTCCCGAAACAAATCCATTCAACCGTAAAATTGGACGAACAATCCTCAAAATTCTGAATTAAATTTGATCAAAAAGTTAAGTAATGAACGAGAAATCAGATTCGCACAATAATGAAATAATCGACAAACCTGATTGTGGAGTGCCACAATTTTCTATTGATTCTCCTTAAACATTCCATAGAATAGATTTAAAATGCGCCTCATAATAAGCACAGTTTACTTTGGCATACTTAATCTGCTTGAAAATAAAAATTTATCAATGAGGCCTTCACCAAGATCATTCACTTATCTCCTCTTAGTAGGATATCTCTTGGGAACGTGCAAGCGAGGGTGTTAGAAAACGCGTTCACGTTTATTTATAGATAACGTAAAGAAATGGTACGACCAAAGCCAGTTCGCGTTTATCGGACTCCAGCGACCTTGATTACACGAAAAACGTAACACTTTCATATTTTACTTCGGTGTCTGTAGATAAGAAAGAGAATTTTTATACGTCAGTCTTTGTGCTCAGTAAACGAACGAACCGTAATAGAGGTCCCAGGCTTATGCGAAAATTCTGCGATACCTATTGTCCGAACACATGCTTTAGCTGTAATGAAATTTCATGTACGCGCCCGTTCTACTGTTTGCAAAATTTTTGTTTCGTCTGACTAAATTGTATACGTAATTTTACAGACAAACAATGTAGGTAGTCTATTTGGTAAGTAAAAGGGAGGTTTTCGGGCGGTCACAGCGAGCGTCGGTGGAGCAGAGACGCGTACGGAATCCGTGATTGTGCGACCCTTTGAATATTAACTAGCAGATGACCCGCTCGTAACCGGGCCACGAATCTACAAGGCTACTCGAAAGGTTAATTCAAACTGCTCACTGTCGGGACGTGCTTTATTTCTTTGCCCCCGATAAAATCGTAGGGTTTGATGTAAATTGAAAAAGAAATACCTATTTCGTACTCGGATTTGCAAAAGTAGACTAGTATGTGAACAATACGCTTCTTTTGCTTCAAAACAAAGGAATTTTTGTGAAACAATCTGACTTGTTAAAACTTTAAATCGAACGAAAATTAAATTATTCTACAAGTTTCTCCTGTGAAGCCAGATCCAAGAACTTTAAATCGAAATTAGAGTGTTTTACAGCTGCAAAAGATCCAATCTTAGTAAAATGTTATTTAAAGGTATGCGAAAAGATACCCCTTTCAAAAAAATATATTAGAAAACAAGAATGATTGCAGCGAAATGAACAAAACTCGAAGAAAAAGTGAAGTAGGTAGCTAATTAAAGGAAACGTCCATCTGGAGCGCAGAAATGACTCTGACGATAAACTTTCTGTAACGATAAGTACAAGAAGTAATATAAAGTAGGATTACAGGTACTCTTTCAGAATTATTGTTATAGGTATCCCAATTTCATTAAAAGTATAGCCATTGTAATAAAACTCTTAAAAAGTCTGTAGATACCTGTTACCCAATCTATTACAGGTCTTAACAATAATATCAAAACTTCATTCGGTAAAGTCAATGACAATTGTTTTACGCAATTCATTCATAATTGCATAAAACACCAAACCGGTTTGATATGATAAGATGATGATAAGGCAAATAAAATATCTACGCGCATATAATACAAAGTAAGATAGCGATGCATTAATCTAATTAAGAGAATGACCGTAAACGATCTGGACGGGTTACTATAGTACGGGTAACGGGCGAAAACAATTATTAGTTAACCCTTGGCCCTTTCACGAAAGATAGCGGACCGAATTACCTATTAATGATTAGGGTTAGCCGGACTTTGTGTGAGATGACTGGCATAATAAGAGTTCTATACATCCTTTGACTAATTTAACCAAAGAAGATATATGGCTTATTAACTGATTCATTAAATAAGGACCCAAAGAAAATATCTATGAAAACAAAGTAATCGAAGTCAACAGATTTTATTCACAATGGTGTGATATGAATAACAAAACAGGCAAACAAACTTATTATCAAAACAAAAAATAGACGTATGTAATGTTGCCTTTATATCGGATCAAAAGACATTGGCCTCGCTTCAGAGATGAAGGGACGAACTTATTATAACTTTGCTCGTTCACCACACCTCGTCGTCACTGGGCTCGTTCAGAAAACCCGCATAATAATGCTACCATGAAACTCGTATAACACGAAGATCAAACTTCTAAAATATTGAACTGTGTGAATCAGACGATACGCTGGAAATGACAGGGGTCTTTTCGGATACCATTAAATATTTTCTGAAAGTGGACAACGGGTATTACTCCGTCACAACGGGTATTACTACGTCTTTGTGGTCCCACTGAAATGACACGTTATTACATTGAGAACATCGTGTCACTGCTACTGTTCAACTGAAATATTTATCGGATATAAATCAAACTCTATACCGAAATATTGAAGCAGAAAAATGTTGCGTTATTCAAAACTAGAGTTATAACATATCTATCGATCGTTTTTTTTGTACTATTTGTACGTTGCAACAACATAAAAATGCATGATTCATAAGGGTAGTTTATTAATCTCTTAGATTTAATTCATTGTAAAAGAGCTTTATGTTTTGCAGATAAAAAACGAGAAGCAAGCAAGGTATTGGAACATCGCAGAACCGTCGCCATTAGACTACGGAGGCGAATCCCACAATTCGCCCGCATATTTGGTCAAGATTAATTGCCCTTAACATCATCTGTCAACCCGAGGGACATTCTGTGGACATTTTGTTTGCTGTACAAATAGCTCAACATATTCGTCTTGTAGCACGTTATTAATTGTACTGCGTCTGGGTTTTAATATAGACATGGAGGTATTAAAGGACGCAGCAATTAATATAGGCACATTATATCATGATCCAAAATAATTTTCAATTCTTTATTCCAAGGCACACTCAGCTGCAATAAATAAATTGAAGTAAAGGTATGATAAACCGAAATGAAAACAGAGATGTAGCCATTACTTAGATAGATAGGTACAACATTGCATCATTGCGGTGGCTACTGCAGGTAATATTGAATTCGTATTCGCAGTGAAAGCGGCAGAGGGTAACAGCTAAGGAAAACAGAGTGTGCCGTTTCATAATTTATTTGTTGAATCTCTTACCTGGTTGTTTCATTTGCTAAATGCAAGTTGCAGGGCGAACAACAATCGAGCGTTAATTGTGATTCCACTAATTTGCATTGGCGCGACGACTTACCCGTGCTTGGCTGCCGCGCCCGCCCAACTTCTCTATAGCAAACAAGCTCGCGCCGCGCACTACGGCTATTTAAACAGGGACCCACCAAATCTGATTAAAATTAAGGTTTCATATAGCAGTGCAGGCTCTCATTTAGCTCTTTTTATTATTTTGTTTGCGTTTTAAGTATTATACCCATATTGATTACACTGCCTTAAAATTTCTGTTCGAACTTGTACTTAATGGATTTTCAAGTGCCTCTGTCATTTATTTACAACTTTAAAATCTTCAGATTAATCGAAAGTAATATGATTACTGAGCCGAGGTGGATACACCTCCTAAGATTTTCAATCTCGTTAAAACATTTAATTCGCTAACACCGCAATTGCATTGTAGGGAACACTGAACATTAATAACTCAAGTGCTATTTAATTGATCAAAGGCAATCAGTGGCACCGTTTCGATATTGATTCCCAGTATAGGCAACAATAACCCATTCTAGATTGCAAGGTAATGCAAGTAGCATACAGGTATCTCCAATTAACGCAGCATTGGCGCCATTAAATTCTTGTTATTGCCGAGTGTTCTCATGCATAATTAGTGGATTCACTTAACAGAAGCAGAAACGTAGTCTCGCAGTGCAGCTGTTTTAAAATGTCTGCCTGTGACGTTTTTAATGTAAACAGCATTGCTTGCATTAAATTATGCAAGTGGCACTGGCTTTACACGATTACAGTAAATTTATGCAAGACATTATCCGAGGACAGCGGCGTCGCATAACAACGCCTTCAGTGTCCGAGCGCACGGCCCGGCTCCTCGTCGGCGTCGCCTCCTTTATGAAAACCCTCACTATGATATATGGGGGTGTGCCGACACGTTATTGCCACCCTCCACGTCTTTTGTATGCAAACGTCACTACTTTTTATATTAGCCGTTGCAATATCAGTTGATTTAGGCAATCAATTAATTCGCTGGTATAGTTAAAGCGACATTATACCCGCTAATGACGATGGGTGGGGTAAGCGCGGGACGTGGACGCGTGATAATCTCCCAACCATTAGGCCCGACCACTCGCTCGCAAATCGTCCGCATATTTTGGCCAAGATTAATTGTTCTCGAATATCATCTATCACGGTGAGCTCTCTCGTGACCGTCGCTGGCAGTGCGTACGACGTTTTATTTAAGGCACAATAGGCCCCTAGAGCACCACAGTTGAGGTAATTAAATTTTTGTTAGAATAATGATACGGACCCGTAAAAACACGGTAAGTATTTTGGTAGAAAGAGGAACGAATCGCTTCGAGCCATTGTGGTTTATGAAGGTGAAACGAGGGGTGGTAATTAGCCAAATGACTATTTAATTTTTATGGAGGATTTAGAAAATTATCGGATTTCGCATAAACGGCGTAGGTATTTCTTTTTCATGAAACTAACAAGAGTTCTAAAATTACATATTCTTTTCGAGGTAGAAATTATATGACATTTTTTAAATGATTGTAGTTAATCAAGGGATCGTAAAATACGAAATTTATTTAAAGAAGCCATTCTAAGTACTAATTTGTTAAGACGAAATAAAGTCGATTACAGACTCTTCCGAAAGATAAAAATCCTTAGTTAAAAATACCCTTCGTCGAGTTTATTTCGTAACGGACAAGAACAAATTGAGTCAATCTTTTTTTTGCTGGAGACGAAAAACCGAAACGGTTCGCATTTCACCATTTTCAACGTGTAAAGTTCGAATATCAATCAAGTCGACCTTTTTTCAATAACGCTACCACAGGGATCCTTTCCGAACCAATTTTTCGAGTAATTTCGCTCTTAGATACAGTGTCCATTGGCTTTCACTGAGTTTGTTTGAACAAAACAATTTGTTGATGAAACTTTTTTTTCTGTATGTTTCGTGTTATAAATCTGTCTATAGCCATTCAATTGTGGATTGTTAGGAGTTTTAAATAACCGATTTGAAATCAATTGTTACAACTGACACGAACGAATTTGAATGATATGCCAATAAGTAGGTAATATATGGCCAAACGGCATACGTTAATAATGCGTCTATAGATAAATGGTTCCTTTGTATACTTAATGTAGCAAAAAATATATTCAAAAATATTATTCTCACGCACATCTAATGTCATAGCCAGCGGAAGTTAGGAGAACACCTTATTCTTTCTTCTTAAATCGCACGTACGAGAAAATAGGTAAGTCAGGTTTTCATAGAAGACTACGTTTCTTGAACTGCAAAGACATTTGCTAGTCAATCCTAATATATTTTAACGCCCACAAAAATATGTTAGTGTAGCATCATAGATCACACAGTGGTTTTGTTTTTGAGGTGTGCGAGGCAATGGCATAATACATTTAAACGGAATATAAATCAATTTACATTGTATTTATTATTAGAAAAAATATATATGTGGTTCTGTTTATGGCGCAAAGGATTGTAAGCCGCGAAAGGAGTTGATTAAAGAGCACCAACTGAGTGCGAGTGGCGACAATGAATATTCAGTGCATAAGCATAATACGACCGCAATCTTAGTGCGCGCCGACGTCGCTGTCTCAACTGCATCGCTGCCCATTTCTCATCTTAAATGGCGAGCAACGCCCGAACTACCCCTTATACATCCTTTTTTCATAACTTTCTTTATAAAGAACGAAGGACCAAATGTAGCTCGCTCAAATCTAATCCGCCAAATGACATCGATTCCGTACAAATTGCGGCCCGAAATAGGCTCCGATGTAATAATATCATCAAACACGCAGGCATGAATGAGATCCATCACCGTCTCTAAGAACACTGATATGGAAACTTTGTACGCGTAAGGGATACAGCTAGTTTTTTGCGGCCGAATTTTACGATCCTAATATTTGCGACCGGCCAAAGATATGCCTGTAAGTAACAGCATAATGCATGAATGAAAACGCTGACATCATATAACGTGAGCAGAATCTCCATATAGATTGCTAAACATCGCCTGATCGACAGATCCTCAGCCAAAATAAATAAACAGACTCTATTGAATGTTTACTTATCTCTCAAAATGCGAACGCATTTTATGTCACGAACACGAGTTAAATAAGACCAGTATTTTATCTCAAAACAACATTGTTAGGCAGCAATGAGATCGTGTGAAGACCCAACAAGGTTGACATAAATACCAATTAAAACCTTTGAACTCTCCCAGCGTGTATCAATTTATTTTAGGATATTCGTAGGATCTTCTATGAAACTTAATAATTCGATTAAAATCTAATAAAACAAACCTGACGACGTGGTGACTCAACGATGAAGGCAATATGGAAAATCACAAACTAATGTGCGATGAAATCATAAAGCGGTCGCGTGCGAAGGTAGGTACCACATTGTTCACTACCCCGCCATAAAATTCAAGGACAAAACCGATTCATGAATGTTGTATATATTTAAATTTTTTGTGCAAATATTGGAATCAAAATTAAATAAAAGTATAACAAAACATTCAAAATCGTCTTACCCTTTTTGCGGTTGATTACATTCGCAGACAGGATAAAGTTATATTTACACACTTAATTTTACTTAAAATCTTAATAATATAAAAGTTTTAAGTATAACAGCGTTATTTGTCTATAAACACATCAAAATTTTAGATAACAAAGAGGAAGCAACACTTATTGTCACACATTTCGTACGCGAATAGTGAGCGAGATCGCGGCGCGCGCCACACGTCCGACCTCGGTTGTGTCTGGGGCATACTGACTCTACTGACTCGAGTCTGAATTTTATTGGTGATACCGGAGGCGGCCAGCGATATCAAAGCGGGCGGTCGGCCTGTAGGGCGGGCGCGGCTACGAGAACTCTACGCTACGCGCTACGAGGCGAACAACAAAAAATGTTAAATAATATAAGCAGGAAGATTGTATCATTGAATGCGCGTTTTAGGTAAAACAATCTTCTTATGGAATTGAGATACTCTCTTATGCTAACAATACAGATAAAACCAAATGCTGGTAGCAGGAAAAGGAAAACAAAGCGTGTATGAAGCGGCGAATTAACTCAGTAAGCAAATTTTTCGCCAGTCTGGAAAAATATTCACTGTAGAAAAATTAGACAAGCTCCAACCGCGACAGTCCATCTATTTGGAGCCGACAACGTACGCTCGCGCCCTCGCGATACAAAGGCACGATCCTCCCCGATTAATACTAAGCACGCCAATAAATATTGATACTAGCTTCTTTGTCTTGCACGGAAGATTCGTTCCCTTTTATTAATGGGACACTCACGTTTGCCTGACAAATAGCGTACCTCAGAT
The DNA here is from genome assembly GCF_030705265.1 of Helicoverpa armigera. Classification (NCBI taxonomy): domain Eukaryota; kingdom Metazoa; phylum Arthropoda; class Insecta; order Lepidoptera; family Noctuidae; genus Helicoverpa; species Helicoverpa armigera. Next base: position 8,754,388 of record NC_087123.1, on the reverse strand, counting down.
ACGTTTTGGATTTCACATTATTTTGCTCCTGGCGTTGCTTTATTGTATCGATATATTCGCATTATTACGTTAATGTAAGCGCATTTTGATGTTCTTGTGACTTTCTTATTACCTACTTTCGCGAAATATGTGGCTTTATTGTGTTATTCTTATACAACGAACTGTCTTTTATTAAATTCGATGGGAAAAATCAGTCTCAATTCCCATGAGAAGTAGGTAAATATGAACATGTGCGGTAACAAAGGAGGCGAAACTGAAATATCTCATGCTCCTGTAATAACACTCCATGCTCTTAAAACCGGAAGATAGTAGCAATAAGATTGCCGATAGAAGCATCACTCTGGCTTCTTGACAAACAATTCTCGTATAGCTTCCATTACTTCTAATTACAAATATAGGGGATGAATACTTATCGACATGTACTTTAGAACGCTAAATATAATCGAAGACGTCTTTGGCGTTAGCGAACAGATCAGCGAATGAAAGGAGCATACCTAATTAATGTATGCCGCTCGAACCAAAGGCTTTGACGTGATATACAATGTAATCCATCGATTCAAAATATTTTGCGCGCTCTTTATTCTATTACTTCGGTTTGATAATAATATACGCGTCTGACATTCGAGACCTCTAGTTGTCATTAGGGACGATCGGCGACCTATAGACTTCCAAGTATTAGGTTCACAACACCTCTAATGATCTTATATTCGGGCTGTTTATACAGATGGTATTGAATATAGAAGTTACTAGAAACTTTATGATATTTGAGAACAGGGTTTGGGTTCAATTCTCTGGTGGGTTAGTCAGTAATGAGTTTGTCATTGCCCTGTGATATAGGCTTATTGAGTTAAGAGGATGATTGATAGGCAATTTACAAAAAAGAACTTAAACAACTTCACAAGAGATAGCATAAGGCAAATCGAACCTCACGAAACGCAACCTTCCATTTATGAAGGTATCAAATATATATGTAGCAACTATACTATGCGCAAGCTAAAGAGTATCATTGTTGTTTTCTTTAGCAGCAGTGTCCTGTATATTTTAAACACCTCTGCTTAGACTCGTGTCACGTAACGTGGCGCGTTCATCATGGCCGCTGCGACGGGCACAAGTGCCGCTTGCTAGAGAACAGGCGTCCTGAACATTATGGCCACAGTGTTGCCAGATGTCACCGCTTTTCTAGGACGTCCTGACCGCTCGCGCTCTGACTTACGAGAAAATCTGACACGAATGTTAATATCGAAGATAGTTTCGATCCTTTTAAAAGTAGTAAAACTTAATCCGAGCTTTTAATCTAAAATACTCTGTCACGTTTATATAAAACTTTCTATGTGGTGAAAAGTAATAAAAAAACACCTATGCGCTTTTTTATTTTGAAAAACATAAGTGGCATTTAAACTATAAAAATGCATTGTGTTTGAGACGCTAAACAAAAAATATGCAATTCAGAACGGTCTTAAGTTGAAATATAATATAATTGGACACCAAAAGTTATCCTTTTAAGCAAAACTAGAAGAAATTTTAATCATAAGCTACGATAAAGCTGCTCAATAGGGACTATTTACCATTTAAATTCAGATTAACGAACTTTTGCACCACCTGTAATAAAAGCCAGTCCCGAAATCTGCTTTATTGGAGTTGGCAACACTAATTACGGCTCACTCTCCGACAACAGGCGAGAAAAAGCAAAAGCGAAAAAGATCCTTATTCTTTTATTGCGCTTCGTCCTCTACAATTGGTATTACGACAAATGTATGAAGATGAGCCTTGGAGGCCTCACCTTTTTATTGGTCATTAAATCCAACCATGCCTCCGAGGAAACAATAAATCATCGATTTATTTCTGTGATGACTATGTTGCTGTAATAAAATAGCAATAAAAATGGCAAGTATCGATTACTACGTCATCAAGATTGTGGAATCGTAATCACTTGTTATTTACGAAGCTGTATTTGTACTAGAATGTCAACGACTATAAAACTCCGATTTAATCAAAGTGAAGCGACATAATCACATTATCTGCTTACATAGAAGTTTTTATCAGGTATCAGGATTAGGTCGCGATTTTAAGTATGTATATGGCAGACGTAAAACATTCATTGCTATTTCTACAGATTTATAGACAGCAAAGTTATGAATTTTGTCCCAACTTTCGATTGAGGTTAACAATCCACAACGGACGATTATAGCACTCGGCCTTTTTCTACAACGTGAAATGAAAGACAGCGTGCACAATAGCAATTAAGTGACAAAAACTGCGGATTACCCGCGTGGAAAGACACGCGTGTTGAAGAAAGTGATAAATGTGTTAGTGGCGGCTACGTTTGTGGCAAGCAAGGATGGGTATCAGTGCGCGCGATGATTGCATGTACGGCTACATTCACGCAATCACCAGAAGCAGCACAGGCCATCCTCACGCGATGTACCGTCCCTACACTTCGCAGCCATGATCTACCCTCCCTTTCTCGCTCACAAACGGCGAACTCGTAAAATTTTCTTTTTATTTTTATTGCACGTAGATAACACGGCAATGCTTGATAGGCATGAATTATTTCCTTAATTATTCTTCAGTAGCTTCTTTCCCGGTTTGACATAATAAATAGTGCACGATTCTTTATAATTAAATGGACCGAATTTAAGCCTTTTGTACAGTTACATTTTCTTAACAAAGAAATGGTTACTTTTGCATTATATACGAGTGACCTACACGGAATAAGCTCCATGTTTTCGATGGTTGTAATGTTTCAGATAGAGGTACATAGTTTATTCCTTCGGAGGAATAATTAAATTTTAATATTTAAGGCTGTGCTGATAGTTCGTAATGAAATTCTGTCAGCAACGTGACAAAGGTCAGCCTCGACCCATCGCGTGATTAAACCCAAGAATTAACTGTATATTATTTTTCACTTGTTCGATATACTATTGGGAAAACTAAATCATACGCACGGCTGGTACCTATCCCTCATATACCTAGCTCTACTCCATGTAATTGAAAATACATGGTAATATTAAAATTGAGTATATCCTAGAGAGCGTAAACGTTGTGGAGAACATCCAACAGAACCCCCAGACTGTTGTCGAGAAGATAAAGTGGAGTTTTCCAATAACAGCGTGAGAACTTGTAAACAACATGCATTAATGATGCAACGACTGATAGTTGAACGTATATGCAACGTTCGAGACACTCCAAACATCCTTAAGTACTTACGAACTGGTAATAAAATGAGAAACGTAAGCGCGTGTTCGGGCTTGGGTACTTTTGCATAGAATTCGGGGAAAATTCAACTGTTCCAATTTTGCTTGAAAGCTTATGTCCTATATTGTCTGATAATGTACAATGGACTCAATTTACAAGGCTTTTATGGTGACTTTTATTCAAGTTTCAGAGTGAAGGCGTACATTAGCAAGCAACGTACATCGATAGAGATGACACGTCATCTCATGTTCAACGCGTCATGCTTTTAATGTGTCGCTGAATAGGTACGTGTGCTCCATCGCACCAAGTATAAAGTTTCATACGCATATAACAACGGAGGCTTTTAGCCACCTTGCACTCGCTGTAGTAGTTTCATTTATGAAAAGCTTTCAGGTTCGACACGGTTAACGGGAAGCTCTATTCAAATCGCCTTTCCTTTCGACAAGCCTTTACATAAATCAAGTATTGAATAAACTATTTTCTCCGCTGAAGATTTGTTCCCATGTAGCCTGTTGTCTATTTATCTATTTTGCGCTTTATCGGGTTGGTTTTGTTTCAGAATTTGAAGCTACGTTGACTTTGTTTTGTTGAAGTAAATCAAATACATTTTCCACTAATAGAACCAATGAACAAAATATGTAGACGGATAGTTATGTATTACCAAAATTTCGTTGTCCTAGCTCCGGGGATTCGATTAAATGGCCGATAACCAAACATAACCTAACGTAAACTAACCTAAACGGAATCCCTAGAGTCTTTGTCAAGATAGTGAGTTTGTGTAAGGGATTTTTACTTATTCCGCAGAAGCGGAATAAACATTTTTTGCTCACGGATTAGTTGTGATCCCATGGACTAATACCACGCAAGGGTTTTGGCATGATATTATAGAATGTTCCGAGTCATCAGTCTACGTGGAATTCCTTTTTTATTTAGCTATGGGATTCAGTAAAAGGGTTGTGTCGAAGTCAGCTGATGTTGTTTTGTTTGGCTGGGATAACCACATTTTTATCCATATGCGATGCTTGTTTGTGACTGGAAAATAAAATGAGTTGAGAGAGAACATTATTATGTTGTAGCTCAGTCGGTAATTTTTAGAACTAATTCTTCGCGAAATTAGAACTCCAATACCGATTTCCGCGTCATTAGCTTAGCACAATTTTCTGTATAATTCAATTGGAAAACGGGAGTTTAAAGTAAAAATATTGTTGGAATCGACACGGTTGATTGGACGCCTGCGCAAATAGATAGGGCAGTCCAGCCGCAGCGGTGCATAAGCTTCGGGGCGCGTTCGTGACGGAGGTAAGCGGCTCAGGCGAAGTGCTACCTCGATCTTCAGGAGCTACAATGAAAAAGCTTTTACCCTTAAAGTAGAAATCAGTTATAGTACGCTTTTTTTAATAAATGTGTTATGGATGAATCAGGAAGGTTGTTGCTCGTGGTACTATGTTGTAATTTTAATAGAAGGAATTGTCTCTATGGAGGGCTCAATAGTAAGCGCTCGATTGTGCTTGATAGAAGACATAACTTTAAGTATCTAGGTTATTAGATTGATCAGCATAGCTCATTTTACTTTTCTCAAGGCGCAAGTAAGTAATTATAATCACAAGGAAGTTCATATCATTGACATATGCCCGCTATAAAATTATTCATACCCTAGATCTTAAACAGACTTACGTTTTAGACTTGCACCTGAGTTCGAGTATCATGATTATTTTATTTACAAGTGAAATTACTTTAAGTGCCTTGTGTTTAATCTCGTAGGGTGAGCCAAATTAAATGTCACAGTTGGTCGTAATGTAAGTGATTTTAATATATGAAGAACTTTGTTAATCTGTTTGGTTTCACAATCTGTAATGAATCTTGCTGTTATGACTTGATTAAATCGTTTTGGCAATATCTGCAAAAACAATACCTAAGAATACGATTGAATTGGGTACGCATTGTTATTTGTGCGTTATGTATGTAATGGTATTGTACGGGCTCATTGCACTTTTGATGAGAAACAACTGAAAAGTATTTTGTTTTGGATAATAGTATTGATCTAACAACATGATATTGCATACTAATCTGTATTTTTTATATACTAATACATATACCTATACTTACAATATAAATCGGTTTACTATTGCGTGTATAAATGCACAAGATTTGGAACGAACAAGAATTTTCCCAAGGCAAAACCCGTAGCGGAGTGCAACGGATAAAACTTTTTTCATAAAAGTACAACGAGGCAGTGGGCTGCGAAGAAAGAGCGAACAAGTGAACAGTTGTCGAGGTTACTTATTAACTTTTATAAGTTCAACATTTTATATTATTTGCATTATTGGCAATACAACTTACTAAGTCACTGGAGGGAATACGTTTAGCAAATAGAACAATAAAGTCGATATTATGAACATACGCACAAATGTAATTTGATCTCCAGGATAATATGTGCCTAATTCCATTTGCAGAATCAAATAACAGAACAAATCAAATTTATTTGCGTTATTGGGAAAGTATAAGGTTGCAAATTTCGTTTAAATCAGATTGTAAAACGAGGCAGACAAACGTACATAAATAGAGAATAAATTCAACCAAAGAATGGTAGAGACAATGCCAAGAATGTAGAGGAAAGTTTTTTCATAAATGTGCAAGGAGCGAACAGCTGACGACTGGCTCCGGGCGCTCTGTCTCACTGTACCCGACTTTCTGGCAAATGTGTTAAAACGGGAAAGTATCTCGAGAATTCTATCCTTAGCCCGAGGCAATACGTATTACGGAAAAAAACTGTTAAATGTTCCGTTCGGAAGTCGAAAACGATTTCATGAAAGCAACATCTTCAAAGGGAAGTTTTCTTATATTAACGTTCAACCTGCTTTAAAATTTTTCGTAATGGAAGTTAAATCCGCGGCATCAAGGGCGATGCTTATCAAAGCTTCAGTTTATATTCAAAATTGTACGGTGGAAACGGTTGTGACAACAGTAACAGAATTGACTTTGATTGATGACGTAACCTATGCTGCGCACTGTAAAATGATTCGATGATGGATGGCAAAAAAACAACAATAATGAATAGGCGCAGAGGCAATCGTGTTTTGACACAAAAACAGGTTTCATGGCTTTTTGAATAACAAAAGCATTTATTGTCTACCAAAAGTCTATAATGCACAATTATAATGATTATTCTAAAATATATACCTACAGCATGTTCATATTTCTAGTGAACAATAAGTTCAATAAGCCTTTCACAAAGCATACGAGCAACATTCAGTTCCAAACTTAACTATAATAACTACCTATAATTGGATTCCTTACCATTACAACAAACGGATTGTCGTGTCTAAACTAAATCAAACTTTGTTTCCGCCGGGAGTCACCGTCGAGTTGCCGTCGCGTTGCCGTCGTTACAGGAGATATTGGGAACAAACTATAACCCATTTTAGTTCATTATCATATTGCTGCTACCAACAGTCGAAGCTACGGAAGGAGCGCTTAAATTGCGCAACAGAGACAAGATATGAATAGTTCAAGCCTCGTTAAAAGTTTAACGTGCACTGTAATGAAGAGGGTGCCTATCGGTTCGCATACTAAGATACAAAAACTAGTAAGTATGTGGTTCCAATCGATTACGTTTTCGATGTAATGAATGAATTAAAATTCAAAGAAGTGTTATGAAATGTCAGCCGCATTGTCAATGCGACATGTGTCCGAATTAATTATATTGCAAAAATGAGCCGCACAATTAATGAATAATACATGTACGTATCGTAGTCATCCATGCACATCGGTGCAGCTACGCTGATGGAGAGAGTGAATGACGGGAAAGTGAAATCGCTATATTTCATATCTTCGGGTTACTCAAACGTTACAGATACGTTAATTTTCGATGCTCAGAGCATATGTTTTTTCTTTTTCAAATATTAAAAACACAATATAAATGATTATTTCAATAGGAATCGTAAAATATTATAGCGTTGGGCATTAGACACAAATCTTGAACAGACGTCGCCACTTAAAATAAGCTGGCACGATTTCAAGTGCCGCCAACCTGAATGCGAAGTATTCAGTTCATCAAAACCAGATGTTTCCGAGTCCTATGTAAACACGGAAATTTACGCGGCACGTATGATTAAGGCTCCGCACTTCGAAAACATCAGTTTTTTCGTCGGGTAGTATGAGGCCTGGATACATTCTATAGATCAGAAAATTTAACAGTGAGTAGTCGAGGATATTGACCAGAGAATATGAAAAAAACCTACTAAAAAAATAGTCTCACACATAGAAAAAAAAAGGCTTGAAAATGCCTCTCGAAAAATTTTCGTCAGCTAATTCTCAAAATATTCAATGGTAACCTACATGTTTTATCACTAAACGATAGAATATTTCCTAAGCTAAAGAAAAATACCACATATATATGGCTTTATAAAGCACATAAGGAGAAATATTTAAAAACGTATAAAATTCAATGTCAATTTTCATTTCATGAATTTTACCTTCTATGAACGGCGTTCCGCCGTGAAGACGAATGGTCATGTCGCTTTGTCATCCAATGACAGTTCATCCTTCGTATTCCCAAAAATAATATAAAAAAAAATATTTGTAATAACATCCTATAAGTTCTTTTTTTATGACTGAAAGTGGATTTATTTTAATGTACTACATATAATTAGCTCCAAGGAAGATGATCATGAGTGTTGTGGATGCTTTACTCTTACAAAAAAATGTTTTCAAGCGTATGATGTGAGATTACAGTTTTAGACGCCTTCCACGGGTCTTAAAAAATAGGAACATTAAGATAATGACCGTTAAACTCAGGTAAATATGTGATTCCATTCACAAAATTTATTTATTTTCCAAATATTTATTTGTATTAGATTGTTAGGTTGTTTATTGCAAAACGTAGTTGTCGTGGTAGCCGAATTTAAACTGTCATTGCTTGACGCGCAAGGAGGTTTGTGTTTGTAGTAATTTATTTTGGAATCTGACTAATAAAGAAATTAAAAATGATTTATTTACGATAGCGAAAAAGAATAATTTACGTGAGAACGTCGAAAATAATTAATTATTCCGTAATGAGTAAAAATATGAAGTAAACATAGAAGTTTTGTTTAGGATATCATATCAACCATTTCGGATGATAGAAAAAACGATTTATAAAATTTATATATTATTATGATACAAAACCACTTATTTGAATTTCTACCTAGGTGATCATTCTTCAGTTCAAGACTACTCGTAAAAGCAGTTGGACCCGAAATTAAAAATAAACCTGATCAAAAAAGCCAAATAGAGCTTCATTGGAAGCGGTGAAACAAAGAACTAACAAAAATGTATAGCAAAATGTTGCTATGTTGCCATTCAGAAAGTAACGGGTTTGCGAAGATATGACTATTTTAAAGAGCATTTTCTCTAATTTCCTGGGTTCATGTCTTAGGGTCGGTTCATATCTAACGGAATATGCGTCGCGTATTATCGGTCGCGTAACGCCAGAACTGACAAATATACGGTAAAACATTCAATCATTCACACATAACCGATGATGCGTTAGTGCGTCGACCATACATTTACGATACGCTCGACGCATTTTCCGTCAGATATGAACCGACCCTTAAAATTACGATGTATTTTTCGCGACCTTTTTTATAAGATTGCTTGGAGGCAGTTTTACAACCACACTTCTGTAATGAAGCTAACGATGTGCCTATTTCTCAATATTGTGAATGTTTTGTGCAGTACACAACTGTTTTCAGTCTGTCAGTTATACAAGGCGTGGAAATGGTCTCTATGCCTTGTATGCCTATGCAAACAATATTTGGCAGGGAAAATCATTACAACGAAAAGTCCTTTGGAGTTTGGGCGTTCCTTACGGCGGCCAGCCATGAAATGGTATCAAATGATAGCTCTAGTAGTAATTAGAAATAACTTTTACTATGGGCGCTATCCCGCGGGACATTTAGGAAAAAGATATTCGGTTATTTTGCATCAGAAATGTATGAGCTGAGACATCCATTTTTTCGCAGTTTTTGATATAAAATTAACTTAATTCTGTTATTTCGTAGGTATTTGTTTTGTTATTTCTAATCAATCCTGATCATCTAATATAGGTTTCTATTAAAGTATTTTTTTGTTCTTGTATGAAAAGTAGCTCGTCGCTAAGTAGCGATTTCTTCAATGTTACAGAAAGCACTTCTAGCTATGCTTATGTGGACCCGGCGGGTTATTCCCGGTAACGCCCTTTCGTCGACACTGTGGACGATCGGGAAAAAAAGTTTCGTTCGTTCACAGTGTTGACGAACGCTACTTATTATTTCGGGTAATTCCCATTCGGTAACACCGTCGTCAACACTGTTGACGATCGGGAAAAAAAAGTTTCGTTCGTTCACAGTATCCATGAATGCTGGTTTTTATTTTTAAAATATAGAAATAAAAATAAAACGTCATGGATTTTTAAAGTGTAAAATAGTTATTATGAACATGATAAGGCTATTTTTTTATTTTCTAGTTAATTGTGTTTTAAAAGATCCAACATAATCCATTAAAACATTTAAAAAATCCAAATATAGGTAAAAACCAGCATTCATGGACACTGTGAACGAACGAAACTTTTTTTTCCTGATCGTCAACAGTGTTGACGATAAGAACGAAAGGTGTTACCGAACGGGAATTTCCGAAATAATAGTAGCGTTCGTCAACACTGTGAACGAACCTGGTCCCGACTGTCAACAGTTCACGAAAGGTGTTACCGAACGGGAAAACCCGTCCTAGCTATATGTTTATTCACCTTGGACAGTTGTTATGAGTAATCAGAACCCGTTTAAGGCGTACCTTTTAACTGGGTTGTGTGACAATAGGTGGCAAAAAAGTTCAAAGTTCTTCGGTTTTAAAGTACATCACGGAGATAGAACTTCATAACAGTAATTATAGGACCACACTTATGACCACACTACATTCGTTAGTACCAAAATCATCGCTGGCCGCTGATAGTCCGGGCTCCATAGAGATTTGCCCATTGTCCTTTAAGAGGACGAATTGGAATTTTTGGCGCCAAGGATTTCAATTTTTCTCAGTAAATACAAAACGGATCAAAATACAACTTGGTTACCTGAAAGTTCATGATATAAACCTTATTTTGTTAGAAGTAGAAACATGATTAGGTAACTTTTATAACAGAGAAAAATATATCAATCATACCTCTTTTTAAAAAGAGATTCACATATTATGGGCATACGGGACCGATTTAAGCCTCTTAACTTTTTTAGTAGTTGAGTATATACATACTCTTTAAAATTGTAGAAGGAATTTTTATCAAATTATCATTTCTAAATAATAAAATTACAAAACCATTTTGTCGCTTACGACTTTTAGTTATAAGCTAGCGCGCGTATTGTTATCCTCGCCCCGCTCAGACGCTCCGACCCCTTTTGGCGCCTTAGATGCGCGTGCCGGTTATGGAATTATTGTTGACCAATTCCTCGCCTTAAGTAGTTGTTATTCAAAATCCAAAATTACCTGTAATCTATAAAAACTCTTATCTCATACCATATTCTATTTTGACCTTCGTAGGAATATTAATCAAAATTATAAATGAGACGTCTGTTTGGGAACATATTAATGTGAATCATTTGTTTGCGATTTCTAAAAAATCTAAGAAAATTATTGCAAGATTATTATTTGGTAAAAAAGTTTAGTTTCCTACTGACTACCTTATTCCATCCAGTGAACACAGGCAAGGATACGAGTTATGTCAAAAATCAGTTGTCGACTGTTTTCGTATCGGCGAAAACGTGAGCGGCGCCCCGAAGTGGGCTCGTACCTCACCCCCTCAGGTTGTCGATTTTGACAAGACAAGGAGCCTTAAACACTATCCTATAATGAGTGTTTACAAAACTGTTTACTTATTAAACACCAACATTTTAGTATCGGCAGTAACCCATACAGTTGTTTCTGTAAATACAAAGTTTATCGCGTGCCAGGAGCGAATCAAATTGAATTATAATCGAATGTTCCTAACGAACACTTGTTTTGTTTGAAAACTTACATAGAGCGTCAACAAGACATCCTAGTTACAATATCAGCCTACAACATAGTTGATCAACATATGGGTCCTGTCTCTGTGATATCTAAAGATTTGGTTATCATTTCCTTGTATCCTTATCCTTACTGGATCCGAGTTGCTTACCCTGATCAGTTCAACAGTTATGAAAAATCATGAAACAATTTTATCAATCCATCACAAAGGAGGAACGATGTAATAAAAGGTTATTACCTTGGCAGCTTTATTATTTTCCGATCGACATGATTACATTGTAAAAAATGAGTGTAATCCACGAAGCCGAAACATTGAAATCGGAAATTGTTTCAGAGGGTTGTAGCCTGCCGATTTCGTAAGAGACGATCTTCGGAATGCTTATAAAAATTCACAGTGGCCACGCTTGGGGAGGTTCGACGACATTAAACGTTTTAATGTTATAAACAAACAGTAGATGTTGGCCATGGTCCAACTGGGCTGGGCGCCGGCGCTACCGTTACGTTAGAACTGCGTCCCGTTTCAGATACACCTATTGCTCTATCGCATAGTTGATATTAAGATCTGCGGCTAATGAATGAAAGTAGTTTTATATCTTATATTTTATCCTAGTTTAATTCAGTAATCCGTAACGTCCTCTTTGTCTTTTAAGATTAAAATTTCGTCATAATTAAATTCAGAATACAAATAAAGACTGAAGACATAATCCCAAAATGCAATAGAGCTGGAGGTGCCCTTGTCTCTATTTCCAACGTCAAACAATTAAATTATAAAATTAATCCGCAAAGAGGTTGCCTATTTATATTGTAAACTTGCCCAGTTTATTCTCGGCTTCAATTAAATCGTGGCTAAGCTCGCAAGTTGCGCAGTTATAGAGGTACTATTATCTGCATGAAATTTGACTCACAAACCGCAGTCTCCCTAGTGGTAGTGGGTCGACATAACTCGACCCAAGTTGAAAGCTTTAATTACGTGGACTGAGTTGTTCACGCAGGTGACTCCTTAATTACAGGGCCGAAATTGAGCTGCCCATTCAACTGACACGTTTGCAAACGGATTATCATGACCTATATCCAAAACTTTTATACATAGCTTATAACATACATAAAACCTTCATCGTTGTCAGGAAACACATCCACAATGACACTGATTAAAAAATTACTTGACCCGTGAATATTTTAGGCACGTGACACACCTACCATAATCGACAAAGCTGGGTATAATCGCATCATGTTCTCAAACTAATGAAATAATTAACATGTAGATTGACTAAAGTGGAGATAAAGCAGCCTTTTTCGAGTTTGAACCTTCTTAAATTGCAACTTTTCGATCTCAAGAAGGTAAAATTGATTATTACTGCAGACTTCACAACTTTCGCGCTAGCAAATTGTGTTAGGTGTACTAATTAAAAAACTTAATCTATTTACTTGCGAAGCCTTTGACGGCAGATTATCTAGAAAATTGCCGCGATTATTAAATTTGAGTCTTACAATAAGGTTTTCTATAGTAATGTGATGTCATTACTTGGTAATAGAATTGCTGCGCCTTTCATTGAATAGTGTCTGAAATCGAATCTACGTGAAGTAATGGTAATAAAAGAGGTACAGTGATAGTTACGACATTTAATAATTTCTCGTAATAATCTTGCAGATTCTTGAGAGCTTTGTAGTGTTCATATGACAACTACCTTTATGTCATGTTCATGTCAACCAAACCGTAGCAAGTATGCAAGTTTGTAAGTTTATTTAATTTCTCAAACGTAGGTAACTAAATCCCTGTCCGATATCTTCCTGTTCCCGAAGACAACTAAATTAATTCAAGCTACTATTTCTTGGATAGAACTGTAGGTTTAAGTGGCATTATACCGTACGCATTTAACGGGTACGGAAATTAGCATTCAAACAGGCAACTGTTTCAACAAGTGAAACCATTTTGGAGTTAACGATGCCGCTTTGCCGAGATAACAAACGAAATTGTTATGATGCAGGCTCAGACTTTGATGTTGTTAAGACTCCTGCTGTTTGGTTGAGAGTACGCACACCAAATATTGACACCCAATTGACATACTTATACCCGTAGGTAATGACACTAGGGTGAATGTAATAAAAATCATACATGGTACGTTTTGATACGGAATTATTTAGTGTACATATTTTGGTAAGATTTTGTCTTTTGTTTTAACGAATAATTGGATTATGAAAGGTTTTCAGGTAAAGTTGTAGATTGGTAAAGGCCGTAACACGTAGGTTCGTAATTTCAATATATCATGATCACACATGAACGGTAGCAAAACAAGCAGATAAACTGCTTAAGTCCTGAGGAATCCTATCAAAACCAAGACCTCATGTATTTACTGCGAGATCAGGTTGATGTTCAACTAAATGGAGATTGATGTCAAAATAAAGTCTAGATCAAAAATATCATAGCAGCACATTGGAAAATCTATTGGATACAGCTAGATGTCACCCACGACTTTTACTCCATATAATAGTCACAAATAGGCGCACATATTTGCTATTCCGCCTACGCCTGCCTGTTTGAACAGCCAATTGACTCGTAGCAATACGTTTTGCTTTTGGTACGTCAGCCGTGCACGCGCTTCAACTATTTAATACGACTTCTGTGACTTTTGATTCAAGTAGAATTTATTGCTTTAAGCATATTTACTTTTTCATCAATCAACCTAATCGACGGAAAACCGAATCAACCTAGCAATGTAAATATGAGAAAGTTCAACGATCTTGTTTTTTCGTTGTGAATCTTTATGTATGTTATACAAATAGGAAATCATTTGTGAAGCAAGCAATGATAAAAACTGAATTGTATTTCAATTAACGGTTGCTCGTGTAAAAATAAATTAAAGATTAGTTTATTTTTCCATTATTCATGATTAATTTATAAAGCTTTACGTAGACAGCAAGAACCAGTGCAGCGAACAATACTCGCTCGATGAGTTGCGTGACATTTACCTTTCGTCGAATGTGTCACGTTTTCACGATAAATTCGATACTCCAATTTGTTTTGTTCTAATATTGCAACCCGAAGGCATAAAGTCGATGTTTTATGCACGCAAATTGAACACGATATGCTGCGGTATTGTATTTTAGTCGATTGCAATATATTTATAAGCTTTCAATTTTAAGTAGTTGCGGATATAAGTTACGGTTTTGTTATGAAATAAAAAAAAAATATGTTTGAAGCATGCAGTACATACACTCATCGACTAATAGCATAACAATCCGAATCTAAACAATGAAGCCAGACTGGGCTTTTGTTAATTTTCATGATTTTGGAGTGCAGAAGGGACTCGAGTATGGACGTGTACTAAATTTTCACACAAATTAAAAAGGTTGTAGCTTCGAAGCCGCATTATTTCGGCCGGTCTATCCCTCGTGAATCCAATTTGTGGCTCCGGACGCGACGTCTCTTCTAATGGGATTTCGGCCTCGTTCTAAAAAGGCTATTTACACATTTCAACTACCTCATAATACGCTATTAGCTGTATACAAACAAAACAACCAGTGTTGATTTTTAATAACTTAATGAGGAAATTGAATGAAGAACAAAAACATTCATGACGAGGTTTTGATCCGACGCCAAGAAAGGTTATGTACCTACGTCGCGCTTGTCTTGCGAAGAACATACTCTCTCTTAGGATAACCTGTATCTTTTCAGATCATAAATTCTCATTTTTCAGGCAGGCAGGTTTCCTGTTTTTAAAACATGAAGTAATGGTATATTTTTTCGAATCGAAAGTGGGTCATACTTTTACGCATTAAATCTTGATCTTTAGATTTGATGCAAAAACACAACACGTTTGGTAAAAAGCTCATTAAAAAAAGCTGATTTCCCCGCCGGTTTAATTAAGCCCGGAAATTAAACGTGGAAGTTGTCCCGGAACGAATCAATGGAGAGAAAAATTCTTGATTGGACGAAGTTTTTTAATAGGCGAGTTAATCAACAGGGATATTTAGCAAGTGATTTTCTGTAACATGCACGCGAATGCTGGGCGAAACTCAAATTGGATTTGAAACGATTCAGTGAAATAAACACGAGTTAATTCCAGGTCAATTAACCTTCTAGCATATTTACTCACTAGATACGTTCCAGGTAATTGCTTCAGGTGACAGAGCTTTCTCAGGTTCGATTTTATTAAAAATGTTTGAAATGAGTAAACGTCCCGGGCTAGGTAGTTGTGAGTGACAAACGAGCGGTTGAACACCGGCTGCGTCTTCAGGCGAGTCCGTCACGTGCTCTCGGTAAATAAAATACGTTCCAGTAAGCTGGCCCGTCTTACCCGCCCCAAAACCAAACCCGGGATGACAAATCTCATTCCGCATGCAAATTTCACGGTCTCGTCTTGAGCAACCTTTACGATGTTTACTCTACTGAATTATAATTTTTATGGTTTGAATATAGTCCTTATTAAATGTTGGGATCAACTCACTCAAATGACTAACGAGTTTTAACTTTAATATTAATACTTAAAGTTTATTATTGCTTATCGAGAATAACTGCTTGTGGAAAGCAGTGGATGCGGGTTGCTCAAGATAGAGCAAAGTGGCGAACTTTGGGTGAGGCCTCTGTCCAGCAGTAGACGTCTTACGATTCAATTTATTATAATCTATGTGTCAAAATGCTAAATAAATATTTTTCTAAATAATCATGAGCTACAATCATGAACAGGGCACCCCTGCACGTGGTAGCGAAAGAGCGACTTATCCGAAAAGAGCGGATGCACGCGGAATCGCAAAGTAGTAAATCAGTTCATTGTTGTGAACGACTGAATATTCAGTTACCCACGGGCATTTCGGTGAATAACATTTGCATCTAGATAAGTCTGCGAAAGTGATCGCATGACCTATTCACTGCATTGTCTTAAAAATATATTTTTAAAGTTTTCTGGGTCATAGTAGTAAAAAATACAAAAAGTCGAAAAGGCTTTTTTCTTTGAGTGGGTAGGAATTGAATACATAAGTACCTACTTAAAAATATATGTTTAATGAGATCCCTCGACACGACCGAGAACTGTGGCTGCGGCTCAGAGGTCCTCGTGCATTAGCGCGCAGGAACCCAATGTTTACTCAGCGTTACTTTGTGTTTGCCCAACAGGCTTTGTCGGCCCTGCCGCTTCTCTAACCTGTTGGGTTCTTTGAATTTATCTCTATACTCGAAACGAGTTTTCGTTCACGGTTCTAAACGGTTCCACTCATGGTAATGTTGTTATGCATGCGTCACTAAGTTGTTTAATGTTCCAACAAACTATTTCCTGAGTGGACGGCACAAAGTCAATAAATTGCTTCGTTTTGTAGCCCCCAAAACCGAAGAAGTCTGCGACTGTGATATGTATTTTGAAAACGGAAATGTAATTCTAACTGTCAGTTAGCTTGATCTCAGCAACATGTCACAGCCATGGCACAGCGTAAGCGAATGTCCGCCTTTTATAATTCTGGATAGGAACTGTGATTGCCGACAGGATCGAAGAACGCCAATCGCTTGACTGATATCTCGTTTGAAGCTAAACTGCGTTTACTTTGGGAGTGAACACGAAATGAACTGGCATATAGGCGCGTGCGAGCCGGAAATCGTAGTCGTCGACGAACCATCATCGTGTCGTCGGATTGGCCCGTAACTAGTGTTGCCCAAATGCAAGAACAAGACGAGACTTAGCCAGTCTTGGTCTTGGTCTTGCGCCAATACACCTGGTCTTGGTCTTGGTCTTGGTCTTGCGCTCCCAGTCTTGGTCTTGGTCTTGGTCTTGCAGCAAGAGTCTTGCAAGTCTTGCAATTACCTATTAGTCTATTACTATTTATTAAAGTTTACTTTAAATCTTAGAAAAACGTATTAGAATTGGAACATTGTGAGCTTGAATTAACATAGCCATAGTAAAGATCAAGCAGATTAATAAATAACTGAAGATTTGATAAGAAATTCGAAAAATCAACTGACCGACATATATGTCGTTTTCCATGGAAGTAACTGTTTCTTAATAAACATTTATGATTTATAAGCTTACATTTGCTAAAACATGTAAGAAATATAATGACTAATTGTACAATAATAGTACCTAAGTAATTAGTTTAAAACCATATAAGTAATCAATATTATAATATATACTTACTAGAATGAATTAATATGACATCTACTACCTATCTTTACCATTTTATCCTAATCATAATACTACTTGCGTGTTCAGTATAATGTATCCATTTTCATTCTAAGCACTCTGAAACTTATTTATTCTTTGGAACACCTGTAGGTACTCTACTAGGAAATTATTTTGCATGAGTATACCTACGCCCTACGGCGGCAATCAAATAGTGTCAAATGTTATGATTTCGGCGTGGCGGCAACGATTGTTGTAGATTTCAAAAGCCGGCGCGTGTATCATAACCATGTAGGTACTTCCGAAATGCGGCAAATTTCTCTGAGAAGTAAGTACAAAACCTTTGATGCCGCATTGTCAAAGTGCCGATGGTTAAAACATAACTATGCATGCACAGTTTGATTTTAATAGATATTTTTTTATTCGCTATGTTTATGGTATTAGTCGTAATGCGCATAGGTCCAGTTTTTCATATTCTTTGATACAGTTTTTTGCGTCTCATAGAATTCCTAAGCGTACCTACCTATACACAACTGTTACACCTAACAACTCAGTGAAATAGCGTCCATAAGTCCTAGCTGCAAGACGCAAGAGTCTTGCAGGCTATGTCTTGTTCTTGCTTAAGTCTTGCACGGTCAGTCTTGGTCTTGGTCTTGCTAAAAATACGCGGTCTTGTTCTTGGTCTTGGTCTTGCAAAAACGCAAGAACAAGACCAAGACTGCAAGACCAAGACTGAATTTGGGCAACACTACCCGTAACGCGGGGCCCTATATCCGCCGCGAAATGGAACGTGATTCCACTTCCAATATAGTGGGATGCAGCCCTACAGATACACACCAAGATTTGTGCGATGTGAAATTGCCAATCTTTAAAACATTTCGCTCACAATGTATTTTACTGCTATGACCAACATTTCAACAATTCTATGACGTACTTTCTCTATGTAAATAGTCATATACTATATATTTCAATAGATAGTACCTACATAGCTACGTAAAACATTATTTGAGATAGCGCATAAATCATATAGTTCTCAAATACTTCTATCGAATTATAATGTCGATAGGTCTTTCAAACATAATCGATAGCCAAGATATGAGATCGCGCGAAACTAAGTTTGTGATTTATTGGATCCACCTTTGCGGGGTTTGGGTAAACAAAGATTCAAAGGGTGTGGCATAAATAGACAAGTTTGATTTATTTCAGGGACATTTAAATAAATTTTCCTTCATAAATGTATACCATATAACAATATCGAATATGTTAAAGAGCAATAATATGAAAACACTCATGAAAATGATAAATAGTTTTCATGATTTATGAGAAATTGATCTGGAAGTGTCTGTAATAGATTTTCTGAATGTGAATGCATAATGGTCGTTAATATAATAGATAGAGTAATAGGGTATGACAGTGGTTTAGTGGCACGTAGCTAGTGGAATAATGGGCAAACAGCTGACATCACGCATGATACACGCCGTGCTAATCGCTGCTAGAGTTCATGTTTAGTGCTAAGCTGTGACCTAGAACACATGCAAGATATGGTCTCATTAGCAGTGAACGCGACATAGTTTATAGACATTACGCGATGCGCAGCGGATGCTAATTTGATGGCATTATGTTTCATATTTTTTATTTGACATTTCAGATGATTTCGATAGCCGATTAGATTGCTATAAGTAAAACGATGCACAATTTTGATTTCAGTGCATGCAGTCTGTTATTTACTGTGACAATAATAACAGAAGTAATTATGTTAACGAAGGATAATGCAATATAAGATCAACCGTTCAAGAAAAACAACCTCAACAGCCTGTAATATTAAATTAAAATTATTTTTGTGTCGTAAAGAAAGATGTTTCAAATGATGGTAATTGTAAAAGAATTGAGCGTTGTGTTCAATGAGTCCGAGTTGAAAAGGCGACAGATGTTTCCTCTCGAGAAACTTTAGTTTTAAGTTTTCATCTAAAATAATTCTTCGGGAGCAGCGATGTGATCGATCTTTGTTCACATTTTTATGAAAAATTGTGTAACGGTTGAAACTAGTACTGGTTAAATAAGCAGTCTCTCGTTGTGTTTAAATTCAAACGTTACGTGTACAATCAAACCTTTAAAAATACATATAAAGACTACGTTCTCTAGCAACTTGATGCAGATTTAAGCTGCCGTATTTTTTATAGAGACTATTATGGTTGACAGACCCGACATTTCCCTTCTGCCGCTTAAGATACAAATATTATTGTGGACTGTGATGAAACGATCTTGGTAATGCAAATGTCCATAGCGTTAAGAGAAATTCAAGCGGGTTAGTCTCTCTTAGTTGAAATTATCTAACAAAATGTCACATCGTTTAAACTAAAATAAGTGAAACCCACAACAATATACTTTACATTCAGAATTTCTAGGACACAATAAAATCCTTTCTCGGTTACATAAAATGTTGCGAGAATCGCTGGGTGGACGTCGCACCATGTCACGAGCCGTCACTCTCTGCATGGGAGAAGAAACACCCGAATTAAATTCCTGTCCTCGTCGCCAATGCGCATGTTGCGGCTCCCTAGCACAAATTTCGCTAGAAGTTTAACAAAACCGTGGAGAGATTTCTAAAATTAGGTACATTATTTAACTGTGGCGCCACGGCACGACTCGTAAAGGAGCGGTCGTATCAAATTTCGCGCTAACGACGCGTTGTGCTATAGCTAAAACAATCGTGAAGTGGAAAAGCGAGTTATGGACACAGTGAAGGGAGAGGACAGGCGAGTGCATTAAGATAAAGCGCGTTGGGCGGCAGCCAGAGCGTCTCAAGTGTCCTGCTGGTGCCAAGACGAGGAACTGTCAGGCGGGGTGCACCGTCGCTGTAAACTGCTAGCACCCCATAACGCAATCATTTTACACATTTCTACTATTTGTTAATGTATCATATTCAAACTCTGCCCGACATGTCTGACAGGGGTGATTGTTATGTTATACAGCATCGAACCAACCATGCTTTCCATAAAGGAAAAAACACGTATCTACCCTTTAGTCCTATCCCTTTCTCCTTTTGTGTACCGTCGTCCTACTAACGAACGTTGTAGAAACAGCTTGGCTTCTGTATAATTTGAGTAAATCATCTTAAGAACAGTCAAGTGTTACTTTGTCATAAATTTCAAGTCGCGTGTACCTTTCCACTAGAATAAGGACGAATTTTAATTAAAGTCTCGACGAAGTCAGCCTCATCTTATTAATAAAATATCAGATTCTTAAAACTAATGTAGCGCGGTTTTGCATTAATAAATCTTGTGGTTCTGTATTCGCACGCTTGAATGAATTATACTTTATAATAAGCAGGTTCCTGGAAGGGTTAAGCTTGCACTTTTTTGTCAACATGTTTAAGATCATATACTTAAGAAGATTGTCATTATCACTCGGGGTTGTAATGAAAACTGTAGAAATAGTTAATTTAACTTGGATGGATAGAGTAACTTCTACACTTAAGCTAGTTCGATATCAATAAACGGAGTTCCCGAAAGTGCAATAAACCGCTAAACCCTCTCACGGGTCGACATAGAGTGGAAGTCAGCAGTTTCTTTGAAGCGCATCCTCACTTGGAGGACAATAATGAATTCAGGCCCGAGGTGGCGAGGGGCGCGGGGCGCGGGGCAGGCGGTGCTACAGCGTGCTTGTACGCTCCACTTCGCACTTCCTCTCTTATAAAGCGATTAATGACAGTGCGACCTTTGAGGAGACTGACGATCAAAATAAGAAGGAAATAAAATCCAATCACGAGACTTCCTCGCTTCCGATAGAGTTCTAAAATTTTAACACTTTTTGCTAGTGTCCTTATTTGTGTTTCTGCTCCTTTATTCGATCGCTTCGTGTGGGTTTGTTGTAATTTTTACCGCTCTTTGTAGAACACTGTTAATGTACACGAACCTACGGTTTTATAAAAACGTGCCACAAAACGAAAGTAGGTACTAGTTCTCTTAAAATAAAATGGTCATAAAATAAACACACGTAAAGCCCTCAGCAATCTGCAGTTAGCGAAACGAATCATAAAAAGCAAATATAGCGAAACACTACGAATTTAATGATATCTCGTTTTCGCTTATGAACTATCAACGTAGACATGTAAGGCTTGAGCTCGGAAAATACATTTCCTGGCTTATAAACATATTCGGGGAAAAGCGCTGAGGTAATACAAGCAGACGTAAGGAATCATATTTTGATGGGGGAGGTACACCCCAGTATTTATGTTTATCAGAAAACATGTGCCTGTTACCAGCGACGAGGCGAAAGAATAACGTCACTGGAAGAAAATAGAGTGTGCTATTTTTGATAAACAATATTTTTATTTACACAGTGCAATAAATATTTTACTAAAGCCGTACCCAGTCTGAATAGCAATGGTATAAAAACAGACGACCTAGATCTTTATTTTTCTTTTTAAATAAAGATGGGTAAATTAAATAAGTTATTTTACATTTGATGACTGGCAAAAAGTTATAGTGGACCCCTAGATACTAAAAATACTTTTTGCTTAAGATAAATAGACATTTCTATAAATGCAAGAGCAAAATTCTCATAAAAAACAAACTGGCAAAGAAATAGCGAGGGCAGGTGCATTGGGCATGGAGCGAGGGAATCGAATAAATACTGTTAGATAACGGCGTTTGTGCATTTCCACATTATCGAGTAAAATGGAATGTCGCCAACAATGCAATTAACTTTTTAAATGCTGGAAACTTTTAAAATAGATACCAAATGCGGTGATTTAGTTGCACCATCTATTTTAATCTACGAGTATATTTGCAAGGCTGTTATTTCCTTTAGATGGCAGTGCTCTGCGCAGAGCTGCCGAGTCCATTAGATGAGAGCGTTGTTGTACCATTAGTCGTGACTTGGCATCGAGTTAGCTTGCTAATGTGCAATCAAATAGCGCCGCTGACTGCCACTTAATTATGCGTACGCTCTATGAATTCAAATCGACCGAGTAATTATTACAACAATGTCTTGTTTCTCTTATCTTTTAACCTAAATCTCGTCATATGCTACGACAAGGCTCAGATTCAAAAATTTTATTTTCTGAAATTTTCCCCAAACACCTTTAACAGATTAACTAAACGCAAACGGCTCCAAGTTTAAATATTTAAATAGTAACCAATTCCAACTTTTGAAATTGTGAATTATTTACGCAAAATAATTTCAACTCGGCACAGTAGGTAACGTAAAAGTTTTCCCAGATTAAGACAGAATTTCCACTTTTATTTGTTTAATGAGCAAACATAAACAAGAACTTGTTCAAAGGGTGGAAATGTCTCCGCTAACCGCCGCGACCCGGATTTCGTGCCAAATATTTATTTTAATTACATCTCGGTTCCTTCAAAGCCCAAGTTAAATGTCTCTACCACCTTCTACGCCAATATTTCAAAATTAATTTAAGCATTTAACATTTCTCTCATTTTAGTGTTGCCGAGTTTTGTTTACTGTTTATGTAACAGTCAGTTATCTATTTGCTGCTATTTACATAACGCAGCGAGAGGAAATGCTCATTCACTGTAAAGAAAACTGGTAGAGTTTCAAAGACCACTTGAATAAACATTTGTTAAATGTACTATAAAGAAAATGGAACACCGCTAAGAAATAGTTATCAGCGCGGACCATCGATGAAGAGGTTCCTTTGGGAGTTATCGTAATATGACTACCTCATAATGAGCTGGAGAGTGGAGACCCACTTACAATAAAGAGGCAAGAATTGAACCTTTACGTGCATTCGCTGGGATCGTACAATCGGAAATAGACAGTCAAAGCAACTTAATTAAAACTAACCGCATGCCTCAGGGGACAATGGGTGTGCGGGACAACAAAGCAATGGAAACCATCATAACTGCTGTCAACTGCAACCACTAAATAGGATCTTAAATTACTTTTCAATGAGTTCAACACGACGAGGCTGGATGGAGAACTGGGAAGGGTCTGTATCGAACTCTACGCAATTGAGCTCGGTAAGATGAGATACAGAGTATGTAATTTCTACTGTCTTTCTTCAGCAGGTAGGTAATCTACAAACAAAATTAAATATTTGCAGATTACATGCAGCCGCTATCGTAGGCGCCACTGTTTGTATAGTGGATATCTTGTTTGGGTTCTAAATTACATTAGGGTTAATGGTGTCGAATGTTGCACATAATATGAATATTTGTATTAATAGAGAAATTGCTACCTGTTACTGACTCGTACATAAATACGAACAAACGAGCTCATTCATTGTGTTAATTAAAAAGTAATTAGCGAAAATTTTAAGTTTAGAGGAGAGATCGGGCGAGGAGACATCTGGTGATGGCACCGAACGATGAATTTCTTACGGTTGCAAGGGCGCAAACTAAGAAAACACATCTGCGCATAAATTCTGAACACGTCCGGCTATATAAATTCATAACTTCGCAACGAACCGGAGACAGACGGTACGCTGGGGCCTCTACGAATTTATTAAATTTATTAATTGAACCAAAACGAACATAACTGCTCGAATATTGAATGAACTGTGGCAGAATGACAACTAAAACATTGGAGGAGCATTATTTTATTTAGACACCACTTCAGCCGTATTAGTTTTGTATGTAGAATATAAATGTGTGAAGTTCTAACCTAACCCGCTTTTTACACAGCTTTTTGTACACATTTTCAAATAAAAATTCTTTAGCCAGCAACAATGAACAAAGGAATGAAATAATGGACACAATGCAATACGAAGCGTAACAAAAAATAACAAAATCAGATAAAAAGTAGTGCTGTATCTTCAAAACACGAAATTAGTTTCAGATACAACTGTTGTACAACAGCGGGTGGGACCCAATTACACGAGCGTTACATCAACAAACATTTGTGAGGCATTAGTTAGCGTAGTGGCGTAGTGGCGAGGCATCCACTTTCCCAATAAACCACCCGACTGAGTGCATAACGTGCCGAGATTACTTATAGCCTCCGGACCAGACCAAACAACAATATTTGTTGGCCCCAGACACTAGATTAATTTTTCCTGGGGCATTTTACTCAACGTTATCCGTGAAAACTGTCCGCAAAATAAACTTGAAGATTTTCATTTGATTGCATGCATGTAGAACCTCATGATTTAGTTAGTGGGCTCCGACTAACGAAACTTTTTTTATAATCGTTATCTAATGTCAATAAAGAGGACAGTTAATATATTCAGTGTTGTTTTCTCGCCAACGGTTATATTATACCTTTTATGTTCGCCCGTAAAACTTTAGCAGAATTTAACTTTTCTATTTGTATTGTAGGCACCGTTTCCAACAGGTTGTAGCCATGTTGTTAGTTACTTCCGTAATTATAACAGAAACCAAACAATGGAACGCTGCAAAATGCTGTCTCTACATAAGTTAAAAGTATTGTTATCTCGTTTTTAATGTGGCTTTTTAATACTGAGAGAACAAAAGGTTTTATTTACTTAATTCTATATTGGTTGTACAACGTAGACATACTTTTTGCAATAAAGACATCAAAAGCAACATTCGCGGAATCATGGCGGTGTCTGTAGCTACTATTAATGTTAAAATATACTGATAGTACACTTTTTCAGACAAAATTCAAACTTTAGTTCTGTAAGGTCAACCAACAGAGACAAAAGTTCTAATACTTGACTAATGACATAAAATAAACGCGTCATGTTAAGAGGTAAGAACATTGACAACGAAGATTGCGATAAAGACAGAAAAGCACTTGCAATCTAGGCTAATTAAGAGTAAATAATTTACTACCTTTGAACCAGATGTCTCCTACAAGACAGTGTAAAGGATGTTTTTTACGTGCACAAAGATATTAAGAATGTATAGAAACTGGCAAAACAAGGAACACTATCAAACATTGAACGTTCATCTTAAGAGAAAACAAGTTGTTATTTGGATATAAATAAAGTTGGACAAGTGCTATTGATCACAAAGTTGAGGCCGTCAACTTCATAGAAGACAAATAGACGGACCGGGGTTGCCACTCGTCGCGGAACATCCTCAACATAAATAGTGAATTAGCAAGTAAATAGGAACATGAATCCGTTGGTCACCCTTATTGAATTATCTGCGTAATGATCTTAATTAAACTAATTAATGGTTTGAACGTTTGGCTATATGAGCGGTGTTGGTGACGCCTTGAAGACTACCTCAATGTGTGGGTACATACCAGGATCGAATACCTGCCTAAAGTAAAATCTTGGTTTACATAAATTTGTACGTGACAACAAGCAATATGCTAATTATAGATAGATATTGATTTATTTCGTAAGAGCTACTACAGTTGATCATAATCTTAATTCACAGTCCCAGTGTCACGACTGAAACAGACATCATTCATGATAAATTCGATCACAACACAAAACCAGTCTTTAAGAACATTTCCTTACAATCCTGTCAATGAGATTCAAAGGTGAATGGGAAAATTGTAATCATTAAATTAAGGAACCCTTTCATGGAAACTCCAAATAAATGCTTTATTTTCAGAACTAATTAAATACGTATATGTACTTCAATAAATAGGTCGCTTTATGTAGGACGTGATGTCTCGGCACGTTTATGAAGGCTTCCATTTCTCCCTAAGTCCATGAATATTAACCTAATTAGGCATTTATGTGAATATACAATGATGTTAAGGAGAATCCGATTAGCTTAATCAATTAGATATTCAGTTAGATAATTATAAGGTAGTAGGTATGTCTACCACTGTGGGAGTAATGTTTAATAGTTGAATAGGTAAGTTATGTTCTATGCCATTAGGATACCTATTGCCATTACTCTTATGAAAGAAAGGGAAAGGAAATAGATTTTTCGCATATGAAGGCTTGGTTTTTTCAGGTGCCCTTTTAACTAGTTACTAATGGATTTCGTATTAAAATACAGAAGATAAATATTTACATTAAAAAAATTTCTAAAATGCATGAAACCTGTGAAAAAAACAGAGAGAAAACAACGAATAAATGTGGCAACACACAAAAACAAAACACAAAATATGGATATTATCTGCGGTAACAATTGCGAGGACATTGTGTTATAGCCACATATGGCATGAACTCATTAACGCGCCATAGTCGCAGCGCAGCGAGCTAACTGCCGCAATCCAGGTCTTAACGGAAGGTAATTTACCATCTGCCATTTGTGGCCGGCTACCACCACTGTATCGCTTTTATGGAGCACATTATATGAAAAACGACGGCAGGCCTATGTTTGATACAGATTCAGCTTCATTCAGGTACATGGGAACGAGTTTGAGTTCGGTTGTTAAATTACCTGTAGTACAATTTTACTTTGGGGTTTACTGTCATGACGCTGCTCTAAATTTTTCTTGTGTTTTACATGCATTTTGAGGATACTCTGAAGAGTTCATAAAAAGCCGATGGGAACGAATAGAGTACAGAAGCGAAGTTGTACGTTGAATCAGATAATACTTATACTTTGTGGTAATCAAGCGACATAATAATACAGGTGTACACCACTAACACAATTGCGTCACCGTTGTCTCCTATCTTAAATAAGACAAATATTCTTTTTACGCACGCATTGTCACCTTAATAAGTTATCTAGTTACTTGTGTCAGTGATAAATAGACCCAGTACGACATTAGCCCTGTATTTCCCCAAGATTTGGGTGCTGAATATTGCAAGACTTAATTGTATTTTATGTTTCCAATTAGCACGTTTCCTGGTTCCAAGCTTTTGCATTTTCCTCCAAACTCAGCAATGTGACCGTTGGTGTGTATAACAGATTGCGATAATGTTATCCGTTTCTTGATTAACTCGCTTGAAAGATGAATTCCAGTTAATTACGAAGGTATAGGGGTAAATTGCTGTGGTCTTGTCGAGCATAAATTGATTGGGCGACATTATTTCGGGACTGTTACCCTCAGTAATAGTGTTATGTGTACTGCCATATTGTGTTGGTATTTGGTGGTTATTGCGAGGTGAGGCGCATTAATTGACGACGGCGACGTGGGCCAATTGTGGCGAGGAGGTTCGTGAGATCGCCAGCGACGTGTTTAATAAGATAAAGTAACACGCGTCCGTGCCCCGGTAGAACAAAGGTGTTCCGACGTAGCGTCGCCGCTAACAATGCCCGTAACATGTTCATCATACTGTCCTGCTTGTATACGCATGTAGCATTATAGGGCCCCGTTACGCAATATCTTGATGAATATGACGTTAGTTAGAATCACTTACTTATTGAATGGGTTAGCCAAAAACAACAACTCTTTACCTTACTGCTTTGCTTGCTGGATGTTTCGTCCATCAAGATATCACTTTAGTTTATGGATTGGTTAATAAAACGTGACCTTTTGTTTTAGATTTAACCATTTAGCCCACAAAAATAGTTTTTTAACAAAATCATTTTCTTTCAGTAATCTTTCAATGTAAATTATGAATTGACGTGGGCATAGGGTGCGTAGGAGTAACGCCCTGTCAGGCATAAATACTAAGGAGTAGGCGTAGGTATTAGTAGCTTTCCTTACAGAATTAAACTATATGTCGAACGCATGTTACATAACGCCTAAAATGATGTCATGGGCAGAAACAGATGATCTAGTTGTAATAATAACATCAGTACGATTGAATCTTATGTTTTTATATGAACAGCTATAGAATAAACATAGTAGAGAACGCATATTCAACAAAAGGTAAAAAAGGTACAAGCCTTTTTCAGTTCAGTCATTCTAGCAGAGTTATAAGATATGAATAGGTAATTAACGAACAAAATAATCCATCTACTATCACTTTCCGTTAATTCATACTTTCCACGGAATAAACCTACTGAAATGAGCCAAAGAATTAACTTTCATCTAACTTTATCAATAGGTAAGCCTCTTTTTGCCCCACAACTTAACTGAAATCCAAACTCTCAGGGGATTCATTTCAAATATTTATTTAGATGACGTCTACGTTTTAAGCATCGGAATAAAATATCAGCGGAACCATCAATTGTAAATTAAACCTTAATCACTGTACGAATAACGGCTGGTTTGGCATGCCGCCTCGGGTCAATGAGAACCCCGACCTTAATAAATATGGATATAAATTAGAGCTCTCACTTTATACCAACAATACAAATTGACAATAAGAATTTCTGCCGAATCCCTAATTACAGTTCATTACCAAATCGACAGGAGGGACGCAGTTTTTGGAATTTCAATTCCAACAGTTGAACACAGAACGTTTTATGTGTACCGTAAAACCGTTTGCGGTGAAGATGTTTTATCTCACGATATCAGGTGTGTAACATTGTCGCTATATGAATTGGCGACTTTGCCAATAAGTACTGAGCTTTCCCGAGCTAATGCATGCAAAGCCAATGTGCATGTATATATTGTAATTTACCCACACAAGTATGGATCAGTCGATTTTGTGAAATAAAAACTTATAACATGATTGATTACACAGTACACACCATTTGTGGTACCTTTGAATAATTATTGTAAGCAACGAAATTTTCAAAATAATATACTACATTTTATGGTACAGTAATACAGCATCAAACTTTAAAAAGCTTCAAAAACCATTTCCCGTTCATAGGAAACAAGAGGATTCGAAATAAACACGGATTTCCGTTTCCATAGCGAAAATGTTGCCAATTCGATTAGTACTGCTGAATCCCATGGGTCGAGTGCCATTAAAATTTCAGCGGGTATCCACGATTGTGCTAAAATCCGAACGCAAGTAGGTCGCAACGCAAATCGCAATAACGTTCACGATTAACTAAAATCAATTCTGTATTGTATTTGACTTGGTATTTGGTCCGAAGATATTCGCCTCCGCAGCTTCGTCACAACATTCCTTGCCGACAAACTCGGTGTATCGCGGTATTCCAAGTGTCAAGCCAGCTGACAGTCGGAGCTCACTGCGAAAGGGATCGTCAGGAGACTATCTGTCACTAAACTTAAAGCGATTAAATAACTGGCGAAATACGAGCTAAGACAGGGACAGTATTAGGTATGAACAACATAATTTTATACATAGCATTATATATGTTGTCTATCAATTCCATATCTATTCCTACTGCCCAGGGTTCCTTCCACCACGCATAAGGAAAGTAAGTAGTGGTTTTGTTACATTTATTTTGCCAGGTACTAAAGGCAGTTCATGCATTAACTTAATTAAGTTAACTAAAACTTACGATAAGGATATTTAATAAGAATTTAAAAACTGTCGGCGCCATACCTGCAAAGAGAAAACATGACAATGAGATGCAAAAGAAATAAGTAATTGCCAGAATTATGATCAAAACATAAAAAGATTATAAACAAACTGGTGTATCTACGTTTAGTGAGCGCTATCGCCGACCACAAGCCACGAGAGGCACATATTTAATGCTCGAGGCTTATCTCAAACGAGGCAGGGCGCGGGCGCGGGAAGAGGCACGTGCTACAATATCGAGCCTATCTTTCTACTAATGGCCTACATGTGAAAGGTGAATAGCTCCATCCTCACGCGGAACGAGGGATAAGCTACTCACAGACGAGGATAGATGGCGATTTATTAAGTTATCTAATCTTTATACCGTGATACCGTGCGAAAACACTACAATAACATTAGGGAACAGTAAATGGTTAAACACGAGAATATACGTGACCATTTTAGATGAAATCGGAAGCTCTACAAAAAACGGGTCGAGTAATGCATAAGCAAAGCAAAAAGCATTAGAGGTGCGACCATCAATTACGTTCATGTTATAACGGGCGCTCGCTACCGTACAGTACGCGTCACTGATGTCCATTTACGATGAAACATGTTGGTCTAATTAATGGACACAGTCTATTATTGTGCGGAAGCCACGTGCCGAGCTTACTTATGTATCGCGACCTTTGTATAACAATATCTCTATTTTATAATTCGTGGAACCACAGAGCAGGCTTGGCTTGACCGTATTCCGTAATAAATGGCTACTAAGAAAACTTTCAATGTCTCTGGCGTGCTTGAAAGAATTAATTAAGTGCCAGTTAACTGGAATTAAATAGAAATTTGAGAAGTTGAGCCGAGCATCCCCTTGGTAATAGTGCCATTAACCTAAGTTTAGATAATGCCATCGCCGATCTTTGGTCGTTAAGGTTAAATATGTAAAATTTTAACTAATAACCAGAAATTGCAAGTAGGTATTCAAAATGGAAACCAGTGACATACAGCGGATAGGAGCTACAATATTAATACAATTGACCCTGGTAAGCACCAGAGCCATAAAACACAGTTGTTATTACGTTATAAGACACAAGAAGTGCAGTTCATTCCGCATGCCGTCTAGCTGAGCCATCTAGCGCCTGGTTAAGGATGGCACATGTCGCACACAACCGTGGCCCACTACTACACCAGAACTCGGTTTATTACCAAGCTGTTCATCTGGTGCTAAAGATGGAGAAATAACAAGACTCGGAAATTGGAGCGCTTGCAATAACAAGAATTCTACAAGTTATCACTTCAATAAACGTTGGATACTTCAGGTAGAAATTCGTAATCTTGATTGCTGTAACAAAAGGTTCGTTACAGAAATGAACTAAGAAAGCCACAGCATTAATTTTCATTGGCAGCAGAGCGAGGTAAGGCAACAAATAATAAAGCCGTAGTGTAGAGTAGTATGAATCATGCGGTCGGTTGGTGAGGTGATTGAAGACGACAAGGGCTTGGCTGTTGTCGAGCGGCTCGGGCGGCGGCGAGGTGACGGACGGACCAACGGCACCTGAGTCCAGCCGGCGACGAAGCGCCCTAATGGCCTGTCGCTCGTCCATCCGCGTCCGTGATTGATCGACACACCCTGTGACGTGTGCACACACATCGCTTACATCGCCTCCACGATATCGCGCGTAATCCATCACAAATTCCAAATTTGTGCCATAAATGGGAGTTCAAAAGTCAAAACTGCGTATGTTGTCAGATACTAAAAATAACGATGTCATTCAGTTTATTTCTGAGCAATTAGTAACAATAAAACAGATAGATGACTCTTAAAATATCTGCAGGAAAAAGTCGTATTTACTTAGCTAAAATTATATGCTGAACAAATGCTAACTTCTAAAGTAAAAATGTTCCATAAAGTCCATATCTGGATAATGTTCGAACAAGTATTAAGACGGCGATCTCGTATTTTAGTGAGAAAAGTACAGACTAAATTTGGATTTTATTAGTAAACTTTTCCGCTTTAACTACACGGGGATAAAATACATTTTGCATTGTGACTTTATGGCTCCGATGAAATTTATTTAATCTAGAAGCT
Source organism: Helicoverpa armigera (assembly GCF_030705265.1). Taxonomy (NCBI): domain Eukaryota; kingdom Metazoa; phylum Arthropoda; class Insecta; order Lepidoptera; family Noctuidae; genus Helicoverpa; species Helicoverpa armigera. The sequence goes on along the minus strand of NC_087123.1, from coordinate 8,722,842 downwards.
TTTTAGGAATATACTTCAGTATACATATAGCTATGTGTTAGGAAACGAATTAAAAGAAATGTTTTTAAAATTACCAGTGTTGAGTTCTTTTTCATTTCACTGTCTGGGTTGGTTAAGCGAAGGATACATTTGGCATGGGAAACAAATAAAGCTGATAACGAGTTCTGCAATAACAAGGGCGGGTTGTTCAAGTGGAAGTGATCAATTTTCTCAACAATTTCACCGTCATCTTGAATCTTTTCAGAGGCACAAAACATTTAGCCAATTCAGCGCACAGGGACCGACCGTGATAATAGAGCCTGTTGGCTGGGAGGGACAGTCATCGCAAACATAAGCCATTAGCGTATTGTTAGCGTCTTTTCAACTGTACCCTCCATTTTCGACGTTTTTGTTGAGTATCTTCGAGTATCTATATCAAAATAAATTACATTTGTCACAACAGAAATCTGATATTAGAAAGTAAACAAAACACAAAAGCAGCAAAAATGGTAAAGTAATATTATTTCACTACTATAGGTTGACAATAAATATAAGGAGAATTATGCTGACCAGAAAATTAAACAACCTAATTCTGAGTATTCTTGTACAAATGTATGCTGTGGTGAGCTAGACGGCTGAAACAGGTACGTAGGTATACCTGTGTAGCCGCAAACTCATGAACAGGTCGCGTGCGGCCGACAGACGATAGCGGCGCGAAGCCGGCCATTCTCCTCTGAACAAAGCTCCCCTGATCTAATCAACGCAACAATACACCTCGGATAACTCCACAATTGAGCTGGAAAATAAACCGGCCGCCACCCGTGCCAACACATCCGATATTTTAAATTACAAACAATATTACACGGCAGGGATACAAACGAGTCCATTGTAGGCCGTGTGCGTCCGACAGCTGTTTTAGATAACGTGTGACCTCTCTAGAATAAAGCGTTTCACGAACGATTACACCAACAATAAATGTGTAAGCATCGTAAGCGTAAACTGAAAGTTACAAGAAAAACGTGTTGATCATTGATCAGTGAAATAACAGTTTCTAACGTAGAAATAGAAATAGAAATAGAAATCGTTTATTTGCTGAAAATGTATGTTACAGATATGGTGGTAAATTAATTGATATTGTCTCAATACATTTCGCCTTACGGCATGCAAAGTATTTGTTGACGTTGACAATTTAACTTAATTATATTAAAAACTTATAATATTACACATTTTTAAGTTAAAATTCTACCCAAACTCTAAATAAAAATAAAAATCGACAAAACTAAAATACAAAAAATTCTAAATAGAAAAAAAAAAAAAAACTTAATGAATACAAAATAAAAAACTAAATAAGACTTACATTAAATTTCAAAAGTAAACTCTACAATAAACTCATAATTTACTATTTACAGTAACAAATTTTAATCTAATTCATCATTTAGGAAATCGTTAATGTTGTAGTAGCATCTGTCCTGTAAAATTTTAACTAACGATTTTTTTAATAATTTTGTCGGTAACTCTTTTAATTTTTGCGGAAGTTTATTGTATATCTGAGGGCCCATATGTAGAATATTCTTTTTTAGTAAAGCGGTTTTGTGTCCCCCGGTATACAGCTTATCTTTATATTGCGACCTCATTGGTCCGGCACGTTTCCTAACTTCAGTCAGTGATGTAAATAGGTGTTGTTTTGTTTTTACAAATAGCGCTACTTCCAATATATATAGAGATGGAAAGGTTAGGATTAATCGCATGAATCGAATCGCATGAATCGAATATGGACGTAAGCGTCCATATTCGATTCATGCGATTGTGTGTTTGGTTTGTTTTGGTTGACTCATTGCATCGATTTGCATTTTCACTCTCGCAGCCTTTAGTGTCCAGATTGTAATGGGTGTTTAACATGCATGGGGGTGCCGGTTTGATGAGTCATGTTTCCTTTCTTTCAAATCACTAATTAGAATTATTAATCACTAAGGTTACTGCACCTCCCTCTTTTCTTCAGGTTTTCATGGAATCCCGTAATAAATATCTAATATGTTTGAGCACATTTTTTAGTTTTTCATGAAGACTTTTACATGTGGATACTTAATCTAAAAAGTAATTCGATTTGAAAACGGCTACGTGCCAAGTTACTAAATCTACTGTAGGCAGTTGATGAACAGACCGAACACCTGAATTGCCTTCAAATAACTATGCAAATGGAAGTATTCTCAGTCCGAGTCTCGATCGACTGAAAGCGTTAGAAATGGCTTACATTATGGGAGCCCAGCGTAGTATTCAGATGATGAGATACTGATGACTTAATCAAATTCTCACTTACTAGCAAACTTATCTATTGCATTTTCAATGTCGAGTCCTGATATCGTTCAACAAATCGTTTTAACCATATCAGCTACTTGCGAGCAAACAAAATGGAATGTGGCCCCTAACGAATATAAAGAAAGAAAAAAGTACCATCTTTTATTTATTCGCTTGAATAGCTTTGATCTTCAGTCCTTTGAAAACGTCTTTTAAGATTCACAAAATACGTTAAATAAATGGTTTAATATTAGAGCGTAAGTACCACATTGAAAAACTATGGTTGGAATAAAAAATAAATGATCGCATTCGATTTGTATGCCATTTAAAAGCCGGTGACACAGCCGATTTAAATGAAATTCCAAAAAGGTCCAAATGTTTTAGGGACCCATCATTAAATGCGGGCGGAAACACCACCAAAGGTATTGACAATATAACAAGTTCGATTGGCCAGATTTAAGGATAAAATACCTGTTGAAATATCGATTAAAATTAATGAAGTGGATGAAATAAATATTTCTACATTTAAAAACGAACTATTCTCTTGAATTTCTTAACTATTTCTATTTTCTCCGATCACCTAGATCCCATAATTTTACGGATCAAAGTCAAAGATTTCACATAATAATAGGCGATTTCAATATTCTCTTTAAATTATCAGGCTAGGTCTTGCACCTTAGGATAAAGATACAATAAAAATATTATTAAATCACACTACGAGATAGCTGAACCATGCTAAAAATATCTAGCAAGGTCGACCAGTCATCAGGCTCTGTAGGACAAATGAATGCTGATAGATATTTGGTATGACTATGATAGAGGTTTGTTTCCAGGGTAAAAAATAAGCGATTCAAATTATTTTACTCATATTAGAGATAAGTGTCGCTGGTACACCTATGTACATTTTGTTTTGGCTGTAAGTAGACAAAAAAAATACAAGCCCCACAAAGACTGAGCGCTCTATTCACTGCATCTAATTCAACTGCAATTCTGTTTTCATTGAACCCGGGTGTATGCGACATCTTTGCGAATGTTGCATTAATTTCGATGTCCTATTGTGTTACGCAATACAATCATCCCTGTCCGTTCCGGGCTCATGGTCTAGAGCTGTGAGATGTCCGACGTCACAAGCGGGTCGAGTGTGACTGACAAGCATGCGAGATAATGCGATCGCTGCCTAAACAAAGCGACGGCGCCTGATTTAATCAACGATTCTATACGAAGATCCTATGTAAGCACCTATTCGGCCGGTGACAGATATAGTAAGTGGGACGTGACGGTAATTCCTAATATAATTCCGACGTAATAAATTATGTATACGAGTAATAAATCGAACATGGCTTGAGTGTCGAATCCTAATTTGATTCGACATTTCTTTTTACATTTCTATGGTAAGGATCGTAACGTTATTTATGCAGCAATGCTAGTCGAGTATATTTTATTGATTAGGTAGGAAGCGATTATAAAGACATTTCATTATTATGGCACAAAGTAGATTCTGATTGTAATGGCAAAATGTGAAGTCTGAACGAGTCAGTGAGTGTTATTGAGCTGAAAGTTGGGTGATTTCTTTTAAGTAGCATCGCTGCGTCAGTTGGTGTCATAAGCGTGCCATCATGTAAAATGTTTATGACATCGTCGGCAGGCGGAGAGCCGGCAGAGGCGCGCAATTGAGACGTTACGTTGTTTAGCGTGCGGTTCCGTGGGGCCCGTAACGAGCGCGCACAACTTGCTTAATGCACGCGACAAATTACCCCCCGCAACACACGCCGAGAGGATGGGCCCCCATCTTAATTAACGTATTTTGTCACCTTATAAATTGTACGGGAAACGGAATTGTGGCACTCCTAGTTAATTTACAAACAGATGGCAAATAGTGGCGACATGCCTTCTGAGAATTTGGTGCCTCATATTCATGCAGATGTTGTGTGTGATAATTGTGTGTTTTGGGTAGGTATTTACATATTCAAGCAGCAATACTCTGCTTACTGGTCACACATACTATTTAACTCTAATGTTTATTAAAAACGTAAAGAAAAAGAACGCAGACATTAGTTACTTATTTTCAAAGTGTACCAAGAAAACAATATTTCTTGAAACAAGAGCAAGGTCATAGAAAGTATCAGAAACTATCTCTAATTTTTAAGTCTTCTTCTGGTTATGAATTTAACTGTTAAAATTGAACAAAAGTTAAGAACAAATTCATAATTGAATCATTTGCTCAATTGTTTTTGGGTGGTTTACTCACAGAATCAAGATTTAACTTTCCATACTACATTCCTACAATGCTAAAAATGTGAAAGTGCCTATGGTAATGCTATATTTAGATAAAACAGTCCAAAATTATTCATGATATTCAGTTTACCATAATACTGATACAGCTTCTAATTTTTATATAATTTCTACTAGCTACTGACCCTAAGGGGACAAAATATATCCGATGTTACTCGGGAAGAGTGTAGTTTTCCAACAGTGAGATATTTTTTTATTGGTTCAATAGTTTCTGAGCCTTAAGGGTACAATCAAATAAACCAAAACGTGATGCCTCTTTATTATATTGGAATATTGTACATTAACTGTTCCCAAGGTTTGACCAAGTCCTGAGAGAATCTCTTTCAGTGAACGGACCTATATTCTATCTCAGGCTCTACGATATCTATGTACCCAATTTGTTTCAATGTGTTCAGTATAAATAGTGTAATTAAAGAATATGGATATAAAATCTTTAAATAACTGATATTATGAGGAAATACTTTTTTAAGTATTCTGTGATTTTGTTGTTACAGTCATCACAATAAATATGTTTCCTGAAACTTATTTATATCCGCTTTAGTTGAATCAGGAACAGAAATTGATTGTTCTGTCACATATTGTTAACCCACACATAAGATATTTAAATGTTCAGAGAAAAAAACACATTAAGTAAATAGTAACATAATATTAAGACTCATTGGATATAAAATCAACAACTTGCAAGCACACCAAAGTAATAAACATTAAGGGCCTTTCTACAAAAACTTTAAACCCTGTTTTACACTTGTCTAATAAAATTTTGGCTGCAAAATGAACCATATGTCAACGTCATAATTTGTCATTTTTTTAGACAAGGCATAAACTGACATTTAAAAGTTTTTGTGGTAAGACGGTAAGTCTTTCGATAGCTTTTGAAGAAATTGAAAAGCTAAATTGTTGCTAATTACTCATTGTTTACTGCCTGGCAAGTTGTTACGGGAAGTACTGTTACTTCCTATTACCTATCTAAAGATCAAAATATAAAATTACTACTATTGATAGTTATTAATTAATTGTTTGTTTCATAAAGCACCTACATAATATCCTATTATTTACTTCCGGTTTTTATTTATTTATAATAGTGATGGGTTGGAAGATCATGCAGAAGTGATGAAATTGTAAGCAAGTTCAATAAAAATACATAAGTAAACCGTTTTTTTTTTACTTACCCATTTTCTTAAAAGTATTCTTATTCGATTTTATAATGAAAATGATTCTTTGAACGTTATCTTAAATCAATAGAACTCAATAATAAAACGAGGCCAGATAAAAATGTTTACAACTAAACAAAAGTTTCATAAAAATAAAAGAGGTGAATGATGTTTGTACCTTTGATGCTTCCTCTACGATGATGGAGTCTTTGTAAATAACATACACTACACAATTCAAACAGTACTTCAGTCATATAAACACTGGGAGCACATCAAAATTCACGTGAATTAATCGATCATTTGAATTTGTTTTCATTATCATTTCCAGTATTTCGAGGAAAATGCGTCCTTTCAACCACTCACTCCAACCACGACATTATTCAACTCATACGTTTAGTTGTCCCTTTTCAATGTCAAGCTGTTTTAGAACAGATTTTTTGGGAGTTAATTAGAATATATATTTCTATATGATAGACTGCGAATGTTAAATATTATAAAATTCACATTAGTTCTTTGAAAGAGCTTCTAAGTGTACTTTGTAAAGCCTTTGTGCCTTTTAAAATCTTCACAGCGTGAACTGGGTTTTGAAATGCCATTCGACACCAACTAACTAAACGCGAAAATATGACGTAAAGATTTTCGTTCGAAAATAATGACTCAGGTGCTATTAGGCAAATTAAAATACATTAGCACGAATATACATGAATTATCCTTAAAATTTTATTAGGTTGCGTTATTAGGTAACTCGTTTAATAAACTACTGTCATAAGTCAAGACAAAATTAAAATTATTACCATGGCTATTTAATAATTCATCACCATAATATCATTACTTCAGAACTGAATGGTTTTTGTCAAACAAAAATATAGTATTAAGATAACCTAAAAGTGCAGTTTCTTATTTAACTAACGAACGATTTATTGCTATGAATACGATGTTTGGTAATTTGCTAAGAACTACTATAACCCGTTGCTTTCGCTCACAAAATGTAGTCAAAGTTGCTGCTGCTCCAATCATCAGACGCGAAGTGCATACTACAAACCCCTCATATGATTTAATGGAATTCTTTGATGACAAGAAAAATTGGAATGAAACTAATATCAGAGTTGGCAGAGCATGGAAATTGGATGAATTGCGAATAAAATCGAATACGGATTTACATAAACTATGGTATGTACTGTTAAAAGAACGAAACATGCTGTACACAATGGAACATGAATGTAAGAACAAGATGAGATTGTTTCCCAATCCTGAGAGAATTGACAAAGTTCAAGAATCGATGGACCATATAGAGACAGTAATAAGGGAAAGGAATGTTGCTTACTACAAGCTGGAGACGGGAGAGACAGGTGAAAGGCCTGTTGAGGATGTTGTTAACCTCTTTGGCTTACCAGACAAGCATGAGAAATCAGAGTATCACATCCCTCAGTTTATGAACAAACGCTGGGTTAGACCTTACCTTGAAAATGGTTTCATAACCAGTGCAGCAGTCAAAAAGTTTTATAGATTGTATAAAGAAAAAGAGTATAACACTGCAAGAAAAGCTCGCAACCGGGACTTTAACCATGTACAACATTTGCTGAAGCGGTTCCCTGACCTGGATATGGAGAAACTAAAAGCTGAATACCCTGATGTGGATATTGAAAAAGCTAAAAGATCCAAAAAAGCTAGAGGACATTTTATGCCAAAATACTAATTAATTAAACAATAATAGTGTAGTAATATTATTTTATTTATTCATTGTTCCTTAAACTTATTATAAGAAATATCAGTAATTGTAATAAAAAATATAGGTAGTTAATATTAGGTTACTTTACCACATCATGTATTTCAAGTTTGCTACCTTAATACATTAATCATTTATTGGTGGGATCAGAAGTATGAACATTAAGCATAATCAAAAATACTTAATAACTAATAATAATAAGTTACAAAAAATTTGTACAGAAACAAATCAAAACCTCCTACGTATATTATTGTAACCAACAAAGTGTCGATTTTGCTTTTTTTACATAAAACAACTTATTTTTATTTTCATTTATTTATTTTTAAACATATATTTTACGCTGACGAAGACGAAGACGCTGGATGCAGGTCGCCTCCAACAGGTATCTGTGGAGATCTAAGGGGGAGGCCTATGTTCAGCAGTGGACGTCCTATGGCTGAGATGATGATGATGATATATTTTACATTTATATTTTTTTTCTTTGACATTTTGTTGGTTACGATAATATACATAGGTGTCGAAATACTTTGCTCAAGTACCTTTAGGTTGGCTATTATTTTTGGTTTAAAATTGCTGCATTAGACTTAAAAAAAAAAACATTTATGGCACAGGAATCAAAACTATTACATCCCATTCTAAGATTTGGTCCCATAATTCTTTCCTTCCAGCCTTTCCTTTCATCCTGCAGTGTTGCCAGGGCATCAAGAGCTTATGGTTCTAAAAGGCTAATAGTTTTAAAAACTTCCAAAATATCTGGCATATCTCCACTATTACTAAGATTATGATAAACAATTCGTAATTCCTGGCTTGTTTTCATAATGTGCTTATATTTTTTAATAAAATCTTCTGTTACAACATAACCCTGTTCAAGTAAAGTTTGAGATTTATTTTCACCATCTTCTGGATTCTCATTTAATTTGTTCCATGTTTCTTGCACATCTTGCACATTGTATGTGTCCAAATATGCTTCTAATGTAATAAACAGAGTATGAACAACATTGTTCAAGCTACATTCTGTTTCAAGTTTAAGGGCCTTATTGTCAAGTTTATCATATTTAACATTATTCTCCTCAGGCTCATCCTCAAGAGACCACTTCTCACATTGTTTTAGCAAATATTGTATTGTTTTCTTTACCTTTTTAGGTTTCTCAAATAACTTTGGACAGATTTTAATTTCAGAATCTTCTGGTGGATAATTCTGCCACTGTGATTCTTTGAAAAACTTTATCAAAATACTAATAATGCAATCACTATTTATTCCAAGCAGTTTTTTTATGTGTAACATGCCCATCATATGCCTCATAAATGTTGGTTCAATTTTTTCCAAAATCCTGACAATAGAATCATGTGGCATACCTGAAAAATACATTGACAATTAGTGAAACCAGCATTAGTGTCTATTATGTAGGCACTGATAGTTTTTATTGGAACAGTGTAAGAACTTACAGGGCTTCAACAAAAGCTAAAATTAAATTAATAAACACTAATGAAAATTAAACACTGTTATGATCTTGTGCAGACATTGTGAATAATTTAAACAGTTCAATATAACAAACCTGAGATTAGTTTATAGAATTCATTTGCAAATGTATTGCAGAATTTGGCAGTATTTGGATAGTCAACGTTTGCATAACTCTCACATAGATAATATGTCTGGACCATTGTGTTCAGCCATATCTGAAAATCAAAGATACATATTTCAATACATAAATGTTTATAGTTAAATTAATCACTTTTTGACAAGTTCAGTAGTTCACTTGCCATGGCGGATGGCCTAACATGGAAAGTAAAATGTAATCCAGCACTGTGTGGAAGTAAGTATCCTGTATCTATACTATACTAATATAATAAAGAGGAAACATTGTTTCGATTGTACCCTAAAAAAATATTTCACTGATGGGAAGCAACAGTATGCCTGAGTAACAAGGCTATAATTTGCCAGGGTACAGAAGCAGAATTACAACCCAGAATGCTGTTATTACTTTTATAATTATTTGTTTACTTACTATCATAGTTCTTTGCATAGAATCTGGGTACTGCAGATGAATTACATGTGCAAAAATTCTCATTATTTGCCTGGAGTTGGCGGTGACAGCACCAGTGTACAGTACGTTGGCTGACCACAGAACAACTGCCATTAAAGGTTTGGTTGACCTCATAATGTGACGTGTTATATTGTTGGAGTGCCTGGAAATATCATTTTAATACATTAGCAATATGTATGTATGTCAATGAAATTATGACTTTGATGTAAATAATTAAATTGTTAATAGGGCTTGAACAATACCTTAATAGCCAAATAGCCAAATCAAATTGCAATAATTCTACAACACTCTCTAGAACTATAAACAAGCGTTCTATCCTGTTTGGCCTATCTAGAAGTTCAAATATTTCAAATTTCTCTTTCTGAAAATGTGTGCCTCTCAGGCTTTGTTTCATATCTTCTGGTGTATTCTCCTCTTTGTCCACTAAAGGGCCATCTTGGCTGCTGGCACTCATTTCATACTCAACTCTATTCATGCAGTACTTTACTATTCCTTTTCTGTGTTCGAACTCAGCTCTGTTTGTGAATGTGTCCTCTTTTAATTCCATAGGGGAAGTTAGGAAGTCTATATAACAGGTTCTTAAGTCTTTGACAAGGCATGGCGGGTGTGTGCTGAAGTTGAGAGCCAGGATCTGTTGGCTTTTGTTTATAATCTGAGACACTGAATAGTCTGCATATTCATCTTCATGGGCATTCTGAAATGTTATAAAGTTTTTATTAAATACTTTAATTGGATGATAATATTGTTAACAGGGTTCAATTAAGAGTGTAGAGTTTTGTTTCAACTGGTGAAACGGGACATACAAAGAGATTTAAGTACCTCCTATAAAGAGGCTATCTAAGAGTAGGTACCTACAAGCAGAATAGTTTGGTTTATTAAATCTATAGTTAGTTTAGTAATCATTTTATAATTCATGTTTCAAAGATAATTTTCTATATACATACCAAAATGATCTCCACAACTTCTTTGAGTACATTAGCGGATAAATATTGAACAGGTGTTATGCAAAATTGGCAAACTTCTAAAGCTTCATACCAAATTTTACTCTTAATTTCTATTGAGAATGATTCCTGTGCATATGATGGCATTTGCTTGATCTCTTTCTGAAAACATAGTCAATTAAACAATTTACTTTATACATTTTATTCATGATTTCTAAAGAAGTTCTTATATTTTGTTTTAAACTGCACATTATTGATACAAAGACTATAGATGCATATAATAATTAACAGCCTTACTTATAAAAATCTCTAATCACCTTCTAAGCAACATTTTAACTTATCACTACTTAAAGTATTAAGGGTCAGTGGGTCGTCGACATGGTTAAGCAACGCTTTTAAGGAAGAATTTTCTTGATCAGCCCTTGAGTATTACTTATTATTTAATTCACGTTTATAATTAAGGCTGTTAGTACTTAGCTAGTTTATAAAATAATAGCGACTCATTTAACTTACAGCGTTCTTGTCATGGTGTTTGCAAACACTTGTTTTGGTACATGATGGCAGATACAATAACAGTAGTCTTGCACGATGATCAAAATAAGCGCTACATGAAACCTGTCTGCAAGCCTGGATGAAGTTCTTCTTTTTCTTGGTCTGGAGTTCCACGTCAGCGTTCTTCACAGCTTTGGCACGTTTCCGGGAAGACTCATCGGGACCATTTTCCCGCTTTAAACTTTTTTTATTATTTGGAGACAGTTTAGGCCGTTTCTTCCTAGGACTCATTATTTTTTGCACTGTTTTATATACTAAAAATGCAAATTTTAACTTTGAGGCTACCTTATGTTATAGTTCTGGAAATAATTATTTAATAATCGTTGTTTTTTTCCAATTCACATTCACAAGAACCGCTCGCTAGTTGCTGGCAAAATGACAAATATTGACAATGACAATTTGACTTTGACGTTGGGAGCAGTTGGGAGCAACCTTTGCGATCGTTTCGTTTAAAAATGCTATATGTATACACTGACCTCTATATTTACCACTATGTGGTAAATATATGTATATATGTGGTAAATATAGAAGTCAGTGGCTATATATTTCAACATAAATGGATAAAAAAAAATTATAGTAAAGCAGTCAGGGTGTCTATATTTTACGCCAAGTAGATTTATCATACATTTTAATTGAAGTGGATTTGTTTTGTATGAGTTCATCTTAACCATCCTTTTATTTTCTAGGAAATCAGATTTATATGGAATAATTGTCAACATTTTAGGTATGTTATTGATTTGATTTGCCTAGTTAACATTAGATAGGTATGTCGACTAAACTTAATGCTTCGCACCTACGTTCTTCTTCTTCCTCCTGCCATGTTCCCAATTTTATTTGGGGTCGGCGCAATATGTCTTCCGTTTCCATTCTTCCCTGTCACTCGTCATACTGACTCTCCCTTCTTATTCATGTCATCTTTCAGGCAATCCATCTATCTTTTTTTAAGTCTTTCCTTTCCTCGCCATCCATCTACATTCCTTAGCACACATTTTGTTGCATGCGTATAATCTCTCCTCATTACATGCCAAAAGTGTTACCTACATGCTTTACACTTACGTTACTTCCAAAGACTACAATGTATATACTTAGAGAGTTACTTCGCTAATAAGTCTTATGCAGGAATATTGGGTCAAGTTGACCGATTTAGATGATTTTTTTCAGAAATCCCCGAAAAGCTTGACGTTAATATAAATCTGGTAATATAACAACAAAAAGCTTATGAAGTGGCTCGTAGTCATGACTAAACGAAAACTAGTTACCAATTAAACCCGTTGATCCTTTTTAGGGTTTCCATAGGGGTCATTTACCTACTATGGCAGATATCTAAATTGAATTCAAAGCTGCTGAAGGTACGAACTTGTTAACCTAAGGTAGGTTGGGTATGTGCAACAAACTGATTAAAAAATATTCAAGGTTGTCGTTATAAACAAACTATTGATAGTTGAAACAAATCTACGCAACTTCATTGTAACGTTCGGCTGCGTACCCAGTGCCAAATATTGAAAATTATTGATTCATAGTTTGCCGCAACCTGTACAAGTTCACGATTGCACTTTATTCTAGTCGAGGTGACAGAGGTATAAAACCACAACACTGCCAGCTCGGGTATCAGTTCCGCAGGGATCATTGGAGACCACCACGACACTACCTCCCGAAAAATGGCTTTCGTATTCAAGGTAGATACAATTTTTTGTTTACTTGTTAATTTCATTTCGTATTTTTTTTTAATTACAATTAATTAGGTATTGAGAAAGAGATCTTATGTTTTATTAACGTTATGTAGGTATCCTTATATTTTTTAAATTCATATCTAATGGTTACTTTTAAATATCTAAATTAGGGAGATTTTGCAGTTTATTGGTACTTTTCTGGTTTTGCTGAGAATGTGACATAGGTACCTACATACTTAGATACTTACAAGTGCATGCTAGATGGTAATTGCTGATAAATGCTAGGTGTTATGTTTACTGTAGCAACCCTTGCTTGGCTTTAATTGAGAAACTACAACTTGAATTTCGCTAACTTCATGATACACATAACTTCCATTTATTTCATCTACCCAAACAAAATACTTACTAGATTGAGTCCCCTTAGACACAGATTACTACAGATACTTCACTCAGTAGAAAACTTCCAATACCTATTACGATAATTGCCTACTCCTTCGCGTCAGCAACCACTGTATGCTAAAATGCGCCTAAATGCTCAAGCGTACAGCAGTGATTGCTTCGCACCGCGCGATTCCACAGTAATCGCAGGGCTGCCTCTTCGGTAAAATTAAATTAACATAACTTTTTATCTATGTTATTGAGAACTGTGAATATGTTCTGACTTTTATGTGGCAGTTAAAAATTTTATCATTTATAAAATATTTAACCAACTTAAAAAAAAGGAGGTGATTAGACATAGGTACAGGCCAAACTGAGAAGTTTGACTTGTATGGTTTGTAGGTATGTATGTTTGTGCGCGATAATTTCGCGTTTGGCTAAACCGATATCGATGCGATTTTCAGAAAAGGATTTGTTACATTTAGGAGAACGTTTTAAAATAAGTATAATACTTCTTAGTTTGATGATGATCTTCGGATATGTTCACTAGAAATGAAAAAAAAAGCCTTAAAAAAAGAGAACCGACTTCAAATAAGGCACAAAGCCGTAAGAAATAATTTGGTTTTTTTTTTATGTTGGTGCTAACAGCCGGTAATTACGAATCGAAAAAGCACCGACATCAAAAAATTAATTATTTCTTACGGTTTAGTGTTTTGAAGTCGGTTCTCTTTTTTTAAAGTTTGTTTTATTATTTTTGTAAGTTTGTTTTGTTTTATATACCTATTGGTGCTGACTGTAGAAGAAACCTAGATAAAACATAATTAATCAGTGTGTAGGTAAAATAAAAAAATCTTTAAAGTTACAGCACATAAGGCACCACACGGCATCGTAATGCGCGTACGAACGAACAGCACTATTAGAAGTCGGTTAAAAATTGAACGGCGTGCGCGCGCTTCGCTTGTGAAAACCGCAACTGAATTTGATCCGCCGGCGGACCGAGACCGCTCGGCTGGGCGGTAGGCACTTATAGCGCGCAAGTACATGGAGTGACGGAGGCCTGCCTTAGAGAACTAATATCAGTCTTCATCCTATCAATGACATCTAATATTTTTCTTAACTAAACACAACCTTAACCAAATTAGCTCGACCCTATTTTCGAATAAAAATAACAATGAATTTCAATCGTTAAATTAGTCTCGTCAGCTTATTATAAAAAAAACCCTGGGTCTCACTTTCTTCGTGGCCGATTATTTTTCATTGTCGCTATTGAGTAACGAGTTAATAACTGCTGACCGTGAAGGCCGTGACTTTTTGTCGCCTCTAACTGGAAGTATTGGTAAGAAATAAAAGAAAATAAGACACACCATCGAATTTCATCGCGATTTGCGGTATTAGCGTGGAATTTTCCATATTTGCTTCATGCACTAATGCACCTTACAGAACAAACGAGATTTGGGAAGATTTTGATTTCTTCAGTTAAAACAGCAATTAAGATCATTGCACCTGAAGCTCAAATTGTTATATTTATTCATTCAACTAATCAGAGTTTTATACTTCCAGTTCCTCACACCGGTAATGTTAGCAACAGTGGTGCTCTCAGGCAAAGCTCCTGGTGGCTACTCGTATAGTCGCTTCAGTGGGCCAGTCAGCGGTCAAATCGTGGAGGTACAGGTACCAGCTGCTGAAGGTATCCCGGCTCAACAACACGCAGACTACGGTTACGATCACCAAACTGGTCAAATTCATCCGGACACTGCTAAATACGCTCATTTGAAGACTGTTGATTACGTGGTACGTATATTTTTTCGGTGAGACAAGATCTACCTCAGATTATCGTAAGAATGGTGATAAAAGGTACATGACATGACTTGTGTTTTAGGCCAAACCTGACTACGCTTACTCATATGGCGTAGAAGACCCCCACACCGGCAACCTTCAGAACCACAAGGAACATCGCGATGGTGATGTTGTCCAGGGAGAGTATTCGCTTGTCGAACCTGATGGCTCCATCCGTCTTGTAAGATACACTGCCGACCCCAAAAATGGTTTCCAGGTAATATTTATTTCCCTTAATTTTCATTGGTGGCTTGCATTATTTCAGGTCCCATGTGTAGCAACTTACATTTCAAAGTTTTTTTGTCATAAATGACGATCTAGAGATCAGAAACGATTTGCAACAGTATTGTGTGTTAGTAGATAAGTCTATCTAATCGTTCCTTTTTATCCGTTACTTCAGGCCACCGTCCACAAAAAAGCAGGAGGTCAACCACAGAAGCTTGTCCATTACGGCCATGCAAAACAAGAACGAGAAGACGACTCCGGAGAGTACTAGTCCTGTTACATTACTTTAGTGTTTTGTACGTTGTTGAATATTTATTAAAGCTTTTTGATTAATAAAACAAAATAATAATACAATCACTCGTCATTTAATTTACAAATCCAAACACAATTTTACACTTTTAACTTGTTCCATAGTTCATCTCAATAATGATTTGATCGTGTCTTTCGAGAACGGTAGCACTACGGTATGGGTTTTATCTCCGGCAATCATTTGAAGTGCTTGCAAATATCTTAGCTGAAAATTTTCAAAAACAGACCAGGGAACGATAAGTATACCAGAAGCTCGACCTTTTTGATTTTTTTTTAAACGATGATGCTACTAACCTGCATGCAATAAGGATTATCCATGAGCAATTTAGTAGCCTTTTGAAGGTTCTTGGTAGATTCTATTTCAGCGTTGGCTACGATAATTTTAGCGTTCGCCAACCTTGATGACTCGGCTTCTGTAGCCATTGCTTTTTGCAGCTGCAGAGGCAGACTTATGTCCTTTCTGTGATTGAGAAAAATGAGAATACCTACATGTTTTTTATCTTAACAGAATACAGTGTCAATAGATTTTGCCCTCGGTTATCGATGTGTTTTGTGGGAATCGTGTGATGCATGAGCGCGAATGTAAGTATGACGAGTAAACTGAGAAGCCCGCAAAACAAAATCCTGCTTGGTACTCGCATTAACCCCTATCACAATAGATGATCAAGACAAAAATGTACTTCTGCTTACAATTCAAATCTCACGATCTCAACCCCCCAGTTAAGGGTGAGCGTCTTCATATTTTCGAACACCTGATAGCTCACTGCGGGACGGTCGACGAGGATTTCAGCTAGTTTTCGAGTCCCGAGAGCATTGCGGAGTGTAGTTGCTGCTAAAAATTGAGTAGCTATCCTATGGACAGACAAATAGAGGACTTGAACTTTTAGGGTCAATTCCCACTGAAAGAGCAGCGGCCGGCAGCGGCCGTAAGAGCAAGTAACTGCGAGCAAGTGAGTGCGAGCGCGGCGGGCCGCGCCGCGCTCTTACATTGTCCGTGCTCTTACGGCCGCTGCCGGCCGCTGCTCTTTCAGTGGGAATTGACCCTTATAAAACACAATAATCTACAGCAATGTTAAAGAGGTCGTAATAATATCATCGTCATCCATTGCCACCACCAATATCAGTCTTACCACCACGCTTGCTCAAATGGATTACAGGTCATGTAAATCCACTTTTCCTCAACGATGTTTTCCTTCCGCGTTAGTCCAAAGTACTTTTTGTCTTTTGTAAACTTTGTGTTTACAGGTACCTACTAATGTACCATTATATACTTGTTTTTACTTACTTATAATCAGCAACGTTAACAACAGCCCAAACCGGATCGTTTATTTTGTAGAAGACAACTGCATCCACAGCAATAGTTAGAGCATCTTTCGTCAAAGCCTGTTTATAAAGTGTAACCTAAGTAATCTGTTTAGGTATTACATGCTAGCAAATTATTGTAAGTGCTTTACCTAAAATTAAGTGTCCATATATTTAAGTAATGTAAGCTTCAAGTTTGTAGCAGTCTTGTAAGGAGGACCCTATGAGTTAAGTACTCTATACTAAATCATTAACCAATTACCTCTTGTGGCGGGACGGCATAACTAATGATTCGGAGGTCGGTATACTTGACGGTATCGACACATGGTAGCACGTAGACGAGACCAGGTCCATACGCTTTGTTCTTTCGTAATTTTCCATTACGCAAAATGATTGCTCGTTCGAACTGTCTAACTACCTGTTTGAACATTAGAAAAATTGGGAGGCAAAAATTTATTAAGTCAATGAAACTCTTACGTGAAACTTGAAACAGCAGAAATTGCGTGTAAAGAGAAAGAGAGGAACCAGAATCCAATGAAAAAATACTTAGTGAACATAATGTTTGACCCTTTGCGGACCAAAGTTCCAGCGCTGATTTTGTGCTACAGATGTAGGATCTGCCTGCCTGCCCAGCCTTTTTAAAAACTATGTAGGGGTCGGCTTCCAATCTGACCTTATCTGAACGAATATTGGAAATCTCACTCACCACATAAATGGTAAACAAAGAAAATGGAAACGTTATTATAACTAGAAGCAAAGATAGGAACACGAGGCATGATTCTATGCACTTATTTTGATCTGAAAAAGAATGTGTTAGTCAAACCACTTATAATGGAGTGCGCAGCTATGAGCACTCACTGGAGTACCTAATTAGAAAATTTATTGGATTCTATTGGATTTGGAATGGTAAAACATTAAAGTTCAACTATTTTAAAAGATATAACCATTTGAACCAGCAACTTGATTTAAATTGAAGCCATGTGACATCACTTTTGATGCTCTTTCTAAATCCATATCTGTACTTTTGGCTGCCATTGAGATGCCATCATCTTGTATTTTTGTGCTGCTTTTTGTATAGGACATTTTTTTTTTCAATTTATTTGTTTAAAATACGGAAATTTGGAATATTAATGTTACGAAAAGTGAGGTTACCAATTTGACGGTTGATGACAATCGAAAACTATTGTCATAGTATCAGAAACAGTTCTGAAACGTACAAATTGACTATTTTTGTCGATCGCAATGTCATGAAAACTACCTACTTTTTCTGTGAATATTCCACATACTTTGCCTAACAAAACTATGTAAGAAGATAAGGAAAAGAAGATACCTACTTTTATTTATCTCTTGAGTTGTGGATTTAGTTGCATTTATGGCATTGCTGAAAAAATAAACAGAAACATTCGCACCTTCGCTGTAAAAGTTCTATTAAAGATGCAGCCAAACCAACGATTTCGAGACACGTTCGCGAAGGCGTGGTTTGGTTGCTCATTGAAAAAATATGTATTGAATAGTTTTTATTCGTGTATTTAAAAACTTACTGGACGTGCTCCTGGAAGTTCTATAGGGAATGGAAACAGTACAGTTGTAGACTGGTCTGCAGCAATATAATTCAAAGTTTGCAGGTATCTTAGCTGAAATAATATCGTGTACGATTCAGAAAGATAGGCCTTGTACTCGAAATGATAAACCATTGAAACAAATAGGTAGTGTTGAGTCACGTTACAAGACAGACCAAGTGAGACTTTTTAATGAGTATAAGTTTATAACAACTACTTTTATTTGAATGTGATGAGAAATTGTAAATTTTGTAGACCTGTCGATGGACAGGTAGATTGACAAGATTTTTACCAGCATAATATGTGGATTCTCCATCATTATGAGAGAAGCTTCTTTAAGATTTTCTGCTGCTTTTATTTCACCTGCCGCTTCGATAACTTTGGCTTTAGCTATGCGAGTACCCTCAGCTTCAGCCGCCATTGCTTTTTGTAGCTCAAATGGCAGGAATACGTCTTTGCTAGAAATCATTGGAGAAAGGGCTCTGATGATGCAATAATTATTAAGTGAAAATATGATGTAAAGCGCTAGGACGACAGAATTGTGGGCATTTTATAGGCAATGACTTAATGCACTGATGACAATACTGATAGACTTTAGCATGAAACTAAAATAGTAATGGAAATATTGTGTGTAGTGTTAAATTGTATTTACATTTCAACTCGCTCTATTTTAACGCCCCACAATTGAGTGGTCTTATCTATTTCAGCTCTGGACTTCTGACTTATTGTTTCTCGACTCGTTAGTAGAGTGTATAACGAGTGCTGGCCAAGTATATTCCTGATAGTCGCTATTGTTATCAGTTCGTTTGCATACCTGCAATTGAAAATGGACATTAACTCCTTTTTAATAAAGTCTGAAATGAAATATCATGTAGGTAATATGTTGTGATTCTATTACTTGTTTGATTGGATGTTCAAGAGGCAATGAAGTGGTTTGTCTATGTGGAAGTACACGACTGCATCTACAGTGACCGTCACTGAGTCTTTTGTGAGAACCTGAAACATGAAGATTCGAAAATGGCAAATTAACAATCATGGATATAGAAAAAAAAACACAATAACGACCACTCTCACATTAAACTCGATTCCATTGTTTAGTTACATACACAAGAAACAATTATACAAGAAAATTTACTTACTTCTTGAGGTGGTAAGTTAAAGGACTGAGTCCTGAGATCCACCATATGAATACTGTCAGTGCACGGTATCACCCATATTATTCCCGGTCCAGCTGGTGAGTCTTTTCGAACTCGCCCGAACCGCATGATTATCGCCCTTTTGTATTGTTTTACCACCTAGAATAATATTGAGAGTTCTGGTACTAGCGCGATAGTGTGTTGGTAATGGTCAATGTCATTTGATTGGAATATCAGCATTTTCATAAGTAGAATGAGTATGAGCAGTTGAAATGGAGTGAGCTATCGTTGTAGATCTTGTATAGAAAAATGGAATTGCAGTGGTTCTTAAATATACGTTTTGTAATGGGTACACACTGGGCTTACGTCCAGCTACTATTTACCTGTAAGTTATTCAATCATACTGACATACCAGCTTCATGGTGACTATATGTTTACGTGGTCGAAGCTCGACTCTTGACATGAATAATTGTAATACAAACTTACCCGAAAGCAGATCAGCAAAATAAGTGGAAATAATATTATTCCTATAATAGCCAATATCCGAAATACTTTTTCTTTACGTGATTCTTTGTAATATCCTATAATGAAAAATATTATTTTAATGTATTTCGATAAAAGGGTTACACAGTGTACGTTTACCACATTGATATTCATGAAGATCTTTCGGCTAAGTCTAATTTCTTAATTGTTAAATCACAAATGGTAATTAAGAGTTGCATGTACTATTTACTTGTATTTGTAGTATCTGTTTTTGCTCTTTGTTCCATTATATGAAATTTTTTAACCAAACATAGTATTGCTTAATGTGAACACTATTTACAAAGTTATGACATGTAACGTCAGTCAATATGTTGATGTTTTAAAAATCTGCATTCAATAAAGTAAAAACTGAATAAAATTTTCAACAATTTAATTAAAATTATTTTTTTGACTAGAATTAATATAATTGGCGTCATTTGAATCTGTATTTATAAGTTGACTTGGTGCTGAGAGCTCGGGCCGGGTCCACCCATGAATGTTTTTAGGAAGTCCATTGGGAACGGAAAGATGATTGTGGAGTTCTTTTCAGCCGATATCGAGCTAAGCGACTGGAGGTACCGCAACTGAAAAAGAGCATTATTATTTGTTGTAACTAAACTGAAACCTCCAACTAATTTCTAAGGAGGTCATCCGATGTAAGGAAGTTTTACCTGTAATGCCATAGGGTTGTCTATCATAACAAGGGAGGCCTCCTTTAAAGCTTTAGACGCTTTAATTTCTCCCTCTGCCGCAATAATCTTGGCTCTGGCTTCTCGATCAGCTTCTGCTTCTGCAGCCATCGCCCTTTGCAGCTGCACGGGCAGCCTCACGTCCTTTCTGCAAACGTTCAAGTCAGTTATTGCTTAAGAATAAGCGTTACTTCGAAAATCATGCTTTGTGCTTTTAGGGGTCACATCTAGTCTACTTCTAAATACAATACATTACCATCACAGCCATTACTACAGAAAAGCAAACCTTGAGTCGACCTGCGATTCTCAGTCAAGCACGGTAAAGGGTCCACTTAGCTAGGAGTGAAAAACATCACCGCTACACTGAGAATAGCCCCTTGGAGAGATAAAATGGAGAGACTGGAAATGGAAGTCAGTATTTGAGACATATGTATTGCTTCTTGAAAAGAGAACATTTGAATATGGTACACAAGGAGAAGTAGACTGGAAGGTGGCGTTCGCTAGTGCTGTGGATGACGGCGTGTATGAATGATGTGCAGGAAAAAGTGCTGGACATTAAAAGGATATATTTACATTCTCATTTAAAGAAGAAAAATACATATGGCGTTGAGTGATTCAATAAGGTATTCAAATACTGGCTTACATTTCGACCCTCTCCACTTCAACTCCCCAAGGTTCAGTCGCTTCATCGAGGCTGGCTTGCATCATGTGACTTATCGCTTCTCTGTCCGACAGCAGCTGTGCCAAATCGCGCATGCCCAGAACATTTCGCAGCGTTGTTGCTGCTAGAAGACGCGTTGATGCACTGGAAAATAAGACGAATTACAATATAAATGTGTGCAGGTCTTAGGAGCTCATTTACTAAACAACCAATTGGTGGTTGTTTAGTTTTATAGGAGTTTTACTTCATTACGTGAGATTTTGGAATTCTAAAATGTTTACATATACCTGTAATCTGCAACACGGACTACAGCATTCAAAGGTTCCTTGATGCGGTAGTAGACCACAGCATCCACGGCGACTGTCACTGAATCTCTCGTTAACACCTGTAAATGTATTTATGTAATATTTACAACTGTACATAAACTATCACGATTGGTATGGTAGCAAGATATAATTACTATATCAGTGGGGATCCAGCCCTCAAAAAAGGTTGTAGGCACATTCATCATACACATGTGGGTTGATAATTCATATCATTCACATTAATTAAATTCTGCTTATGGTCCTGTACCTAAGGGGAAATAAATTAATTAGGGAGTATATGGTGTAAGTTCTTAAGAGAGTGTATGTCTTAAGAAAAGTATAAAATGTATTAAAGAATTAACCTACATAATGAAGAACACAAGGAATTAGGTTCCATTTGAGCCACATCTTTCTGGGAAGACGCATTTGTCTAGACGTGGTCCTAATTATTTTGGCAAAAAACACTGGAAAAATGATCAAAATTTATTCGCCGCCTGTTTCGGTATATATTTTTTTAAATTGCCTTATATAATGAATGCTTAAACAAACCGAAAGGATGTAATTGTAACTGTATGGCAGTTTACTGGATGGCATTTGCCAAGTTCAAATGTCGTGGGAAGATGCCGCTCTCCAAGCGACATCACGACGCGACGCCTGATTAATTTCGTTAAAACACATGGTTTTTATCAATGGTTTGTACTCCTTTTTCTATAGGAGCTATGCTTATTTGGGAATCGTCATCGAGAATCACGTAAGCTACTAGTTTAATAGAACATCATCAGTGCTTGCTTTCTTGACAGCTCCCTCCGATGACAGAGTTAATCGTACAATAATAATTTATCACTCGTAATAACGAATTAGTACACAAGAATGCACTTTCGGTAAAGGTAATGACTACTTAAAGCGGCAATGTTTTAGCGATACTCACTACATTACAGTCGTATGAAGTAGACCTGTGTTCTCTGATAGTATCGTTATCACCAATTAGCAGTTATATCATACAAGATCACTGAGTCGATTGTACTGATTTGTGAGGCCTTGCTATGGCTTAAAGATGCTACAATTCACACAGTATCTAATTACAATGATGCACAACCACAAACACCGAACACAAATGCTGATCCAAAATGGTTAATTGAAGATGAATCACAATGTACTGTGCAATCTCCAGAGCAAGGCCAGTAATAAATCTTATGCAATTTGTGCAAGCAAGTATACCTCGGTGCAGGCGCATTCAACGGTGCACTCGAGTGTACCCATTACTTTTAAACTCTTATGAAAACTTAGCTTACTTAACGATAACGTAAGTGTAGGTAACAAAAACTTAGGTTATACAGTGATCAAATAGTTGCAACTGTAACAAAAACTGGCCAATGTTAGTTGCTTGATAGAGATACATTTTTTGTCGATCTTACATTTTAAGGAATGTTTAATCAATGTTCACGATTTTTTTGTGGACCTTTATAGAGAACAGAGCCACTATGTACCAACAGCTTATTAACACGTTACTGCAGTATGTTCGACGCCCTAATTCTATCATTACACGGTGTAATCGTCGTTAATTCATCCGGCAAACAAAACGTATCCAGGTCAAACGGGCCGTCTGTTCTCGACAGAACAATGGGCATGTTAAAATAAACTGTCTTGCATCCTTCATGATATTCACCATATATTTACATATGAACGGCTCAAGTAATTTTTTGAACAACGATAAGTGGAGCGACTTGAACTGGGCTCTTATAAATAAACGATCATTATGAGAACTTACACATGGAAGTCAGTTTACTTGATATATTAAGTGCAAAACTAACAATGTTGATACCAGAATTTCATAACGTGAGAGAATTATGATGGTGACTGAAATAAACCAGACCGACAAATCTTGGGGATCACATAGGTACTTATAAAGGTACCGATGTGCCTATTATAAAGGAAAAGTTTGAGAGGAAATTAAGCCGCTAATTCATCATGAAGTTTATTTTCTTCTTCTGAGTAGGAACTACGAATAGTAGCCGTTTCCATAGTTCCTCTCTGTATGACGTTTTACTAGCACAAATAACCCACTTTTAAGAAATTGGTTTATGAGTTTTTGTTTGAATACCAACTGTGCTGTTTTTGTTTTGATTGCAAAGATGTTTGTCTTTAAGGTGATTTTTCTGTTATTTTGAACTTATCGAATTCAGTTCGTTGTTAACCAATTTGCAATTTTATAAGAGTTATTGGCACCGACCATACCATATGCGTTTACCTATGCTTCGAACACATGTTTTAAATCTAGCTTCAATAATAAAGTAAATAATGTTACCACGTGGCTACAACAAAACGGCTCCGGTATGGCATTGGTATTGAAAACCGTTAACCCAGTTGTTCCCGCCATTCAGCTGGCTAACGATTAATTGATGTGGCTGTAAACTATCAATCAAAGTTTTACGACATGTAAAACAAACGTTTCTTGTAAACCAATTGTCTGGAAATCGACCCAGTAATCAGACACTATTTGTAGACAAGGGCGAGGTACAGATTGACTTTTTGAACACACAATTTTGTACAAAATTCATGATGATTTTAGTTCACGAAGATGCAATAAGAAAGTTAGGTTAGGTTTTTTTATTTTAACGTATGAGTGTCAGGTTCTTTCTGACTAAAACCCAAAATATTCCTTTTTAAGGTTTTTATTTGCCAGGGCCATGATAACTCTTTCGAACAATCCTGCAGCCCCGACAGGAAGAAAGTTAGGTCATAAAACAATATTAAAAAGTTGGGAATGGAAAATATTGGTGAAAAATTTCTAGAAAGTATAAAGTTTGTAGTTTTTCAATGAATTACGGCTTCACAAACCGTAAAACTGAATGACTTCCACAAAAGATAAACGCTCAAAAATCGCAAAGAATGCCACTACATCAATACGCGAAACGCTTTTATTACAAAGCTGCGGTAATAACATAAATATTACTGAAAGATTTACCTAAGTAGTACCGAATAAATGCGTGGGTATGTTTATTTAATTTATTCGCGTGTTTATTTTGCACTGAAAGCCACTGACCCGAGTTGGTCATGGCTCGGTTTAGAGTACCCCCGCACACTGCACACTAAACAGTCAATTGCCAACCAGTAACTCGACTGGTTGGCAATTTTTAAAGAGAACTTTGATTCCAATCAAAGCTTTCAGTCAGTCTGATACCAAGTATCAGCGGGTATCAGACTGATTTGGTATCTTGGTAATGTGGGTACAACCATTCACCTTCATACTTATTGATGAGTCACAACAAAATATCGGCCGACTAAAAGTGCAGTGTACAGGTAACGTGCAGTTGAGATCGCACGGCGGAACTGCCAGACTCGTAATGGACGTCATAAAAATCTGTTTTCAGACATATCATAAAGTCTGAAAACAGACTTGTCTTATAGGTCATTTGATGTTTTCATTAAATAAAAGGTGATGCATTAAACCTAGATAGAAAGTCATTCATATTTAGGTAGATAGAAGGTGAAGTAATTTACGGGAGATGATTGTGTCCTGAATTAAAATATTCAGTCCCTATGCTATGTAACACATACCAAACAAAATTTAAGATACCTAAAGGGATGAAAAGAAACCGATTGAAAAATATTTATAATATATAATTTTTATTTTGTGACGAAGAACCTACATTATTAATCTATCAAAAAGATGGTTTCAGATGGTTTCAATGCATAGACCAGAACCCTATACGTTACGTCTGATACTGTAATTGATGAAAGTAACAAATAACTTTGAATACACATAACAGTTGATTGGAAATATTATTTACTGTACTGTAATAAGTAGCCATAACTTAATAACTAATGCTTATAATTCAGAAATACGGAAAACATAAAATGATTCGATTACCATTGAGGTTACATAATTGTAAATATAGCTGGGAATAAATAAAGTATCATTATATAATTTCGCTTTGCACACAGTATATGATAAATTGATTGATCAAATGTAAATCGCAATCAATCGATCGTGGTCTAAGTGGAAAACTGAATAATGATACTATGATTGACAAGCTGATTAAAGCCTGTAGTATGTATTTCATTTTCAACCGACTTCAAAAAAAGGAGGAGGTTCTCAATTCGGCTGTATTTTTTTTCTTTTTTTTTATGTTTGTTACTCGATTTGTCAAAGACGCCTTTACCGATTTCAAAAATTCTTTTTTTATTTGAAAGGGTATACTTGTCATTTGGTCCCATCGTCATCAGATCAGGATCTGATGGTGGAAACCCTGAGAAATCGAGGGCATCTCTTGAAAATTGTAGGCGAGCATGGGGTAAAAACTTTATATTTATGTGTATATCTGATGATACTACAATACTATGGAGGTTTAGGGCAGATCTGATGATGGAGACGACAGAGGATCGAGGGAACTCCTAAACGGCGCATCTTAACTTTCTCGTGTTTGGGCTTATATTATTCGTATTGATGAGAACTTTCCAATTATGCGGATAGTGACAACTATTCTTATCACTGAAAAGCTAAAAATAAAAAACTTTTTACAAAAAAATAAAACCGACTTTCAAAAACACTAAAACGCCAAAAAAATAATAATTTTAGGTGCATCGGCCTAGAAGTCGGTGGCAAAATTAACTTAAGGACATCCGTTAGACACCGACTTCTAGGCCGATGCACCTAAAATTATTACTTTTTTGGCGTTTTAGTGTTTTTGTTGTTATCTAACTTAACTATTTCAAACGACGAATTGCTCAATTCATACCTAATAATCTCTAATTCACCTAAATCAGAATTTCTAAAAGCTAATATTTTAGCTCCTATCAAATCTGTATAGGTATCTGCTAGAAACTATTAGATACATAGTGCTAGTTAATTATCTTCATTAACTGCCGAACAAAAATACATTGTTACGCTATGAATGAATAGTCAAGGTAAGTATACTTTAGCTACTATAAAAAAAAAAAAAAACAAGAAAGAACCTACTACTTAAACAGGCCTTCTAACTTAGGACCTCTGAATACTGCCAAAGGAAACTACTTTTGTCTAGTGGCTTTGAACTACATATAAATTATAGCAGTCAAGTCGGAATAACTGTTGAAGTCTACAAGTGCTTACCTCTTGAGGAGGGACGTCAAAGGAGACAGTTCGCAAGTCCACTTTTCTATATGTATCGATGCAGGGAAGTACGAAGAATAACCCTGGGCCTCTCGCACCTCCCTTCCTTACTCGACCGAGACGGAATATGACGGCTCGTTCAAATTCTTGTACGACCTGAAAGATTAGGCAGTTTAATTAAGAATTAATATAGAGCTTTTGTCGAGCTAGTCAAATGCTACTGTATTTAGGTACTCTTGCATAAAGCACTGCATATGTTGCTTACTAAAAAAATCTGATTCAATTCAATGATCAGCATCCAACAGCGTGCAACGATGTTCCTCGTTATTGTTTTGTTGATAAAATTCAGCGAGCAATTTATACTACTTTAATCAAATTCCAAACTAGTAGAACAGAGTTAAATATTTCCATACAACTCCGAATTAGGTTCTTCAAACATCCGTTTAAAGATTGATTGTAATCCATCAGTAAATTGGGTGGGTCAATAAATTATAGTAAAACAAGGTACCTTGAAACATTCGAAGAGCGAAAATGGAAAGGTGATGATCACGAGCAGGAACGATAGGAATGTTGCAAATCGCTCTATACATCCCACCGCCTCTGGATTCGCTGCCACACACAAAACATTTTTCGGTTAATTTTGAAAGGACAACTAAAAGTCTGCAGAACCTACAACACTTTGGCCCATATCACGATTCGTAACTTTATCACAAACACAATATTTATCGCAAAACTCGAACATCGGTTAATAAGTGCGACGAAAGCGCGAATTATTTAGTTAAGCCGCCTGCAAGCTTTCACTCTTATTGTCAAGGTACTTACGCATTTGTATCGTGATAGCGCAAGAAGTACCCGTATCGCAATCTAAAATATTCAAATGTTCAAAATTAGAGCTTATTTAATTTGTGTTGAGACGCAAGCGCACTAAGTTGAGTGTTTACTCACGACTGGGCACGTTGTCACGCCTAGTGCTTATCGTTCTTAGCTCCGTGCGCATTTTGAGAGCCCGCCGTACCTTACTGTGTTATTATGTTATTGTTATATCGGAGGGAGGAGCAATAAATTCGCAATAACAGCGTATTACTCGGCTAACAATCGCGGACTGCGCTGACATACAGTCTAACTTACTGTCAGAAGAGTCCAGCTGTTTACACGACCCAAAAACTACACTGATTCCAACTAAAAATATCAATTACAATGCGATGTTCCACAACAATAAGAAAGCTATAAATCACCGTTGATAGCGTTTAGTGAAAATGTATTTACGTATTTCGAGGTAGCACTCCACTTCCCCCGAATCCTTGTCGTAGCAACCGAAATCCATGTGGTACGTGAGATCGCAAAATGTTAAATGCATTGACCGTTTTGTCAATCGCGGTAAAGTGGTCGTGTCTTCAAACCGCTGTCTATATTGATACTAAGGTGAGACGCGCGGAAGATCAGGTTGTTGATAAAAATAAATAAATAACGCACTTTGAGCCATAACGATGGGCGGGCGCGGGCGCACACCGGGCCGCGGTGCTCCAAATTGTGAGAATTAGGTATATTGGGCGTTCCATGCGCCGCTGCACTACATAAATTATAACAGGATGTTTGGATAATAACTGCGCGAATATCAGATTGTTTTACGACAGCGCGGGAGCGCCGGATTTCAAGAGCAGTCATTATGACAAGTACCAACTGAATTTACGTTTCGCATATAAAAATGATGTGGAATGTCTATTTTCAGTATTCATCATGTGTACAATGCCGTTTGGTTTGAACAGCTGTGTTATGTAATGTTGCCGGTGAATAAACTATAAAATATTTACATCACAAATCAATTTGTTGTCTAAATATTGTAGCAGCTGTAATAATAATTTGTTTACTAATCTCATTAAATAAGTGATTGAGAGACCAAGCTTTCATTTTAAACATTTATGGCTACTAGAGAAATATTTTATAACACAGAAGTTGCGAACCTTTCATGAATGTATATTTCAGGCAAAAATATATTTTTAGCTGCTGAATAAGCACTGAAAACTTGTCGATTTCTAAGTATGGTTTACAAAAAAAAGCTTCTGAATTTGTGTTGAACAAAATGTTCCGCAAAGGCACTTACCTACATCCTTGTACCTACGTGCTTAAATTATGTATTATTTGTAGTGTATAGGTACCTACTATGATAGTACTCCTGATCAATTATTACTCCATTTAGGCGTCATACCCATAATTCTAAATACCAAGAAACATTTTTTACTCAATCTTAAATAGGTCACAGACTTACCCAAGTCAGTCGATGTCCAACTCACAAAGCTATCTTTGATCTCCGTTTGACGTCCCCTGGTTTATAGAGCTAGATACCTATTGAAGTTATTTTTAGTTCTTAAAATACTGCAGTCTCACGTCAACCTACGATTTCAATAAAACGATATTTTCAAATGATTCTATAAAATTGAGAACTTCATGGTGTTATAGGCTTAAAGTGTGCAGTGCCCATATTGTTCTCGTCGAAGAACAATCCGAATGTACTTAGTCGTTTTAGAAGCTCTTAACAGTTCATAAGTTGACACGACATATACCTACGTTGCGTGATATTTTCATGATATTATGTGTCATTAAACTTTCTCCAGAACTTGAGAAATCTGCAGAAGAAGACAATTTTGGTCTAAAAGTTTTTTATCCATATTAACGTGAAAGTTCCCCGAACTTTAGGCATTAGCCTAGAATTTACCGACCTACTTAATTAGGTTAGCGTACTATACGTCGGCTCCTAAAATAAATCTTTTTAGTTTGAGCTCAGTAGCTCGACAGTTAATCGTTGAGCGTTGAGGAAAAGGTCGTCAGTTCGATTTTATTCATGTAAACTTGTTGCTGATAAGGAAGATCAACTCAAATTACTTCCTCAAAATCATACCAATTATTGTATCCGAAGAAATATTAATGAATATTATTAATATAAATAAATGAAATAACTCATAATCAGGAACTAACCGGATCCAATACTTATAATTATTATCTCTTCAGTATAAAATGAATGCTCTATTTAAGCATAATGTTTTTCATTTTGGCCCTCACATAATTTGATGGCTGCTAGCCATGAATAATATATTCAGCCATCTGCATCAGCTGTCATCAGGACCAAAATAAAATGGGGTCAGTTCTAAACGGTAAAAGGTTGAAAAACACCAAATTCTGGTCCATTTGTTTATTATCTCGTGAGATAGAAAAGTCAACAACGATATTGTAGTATGGTGCCCTGCCAACTCATCTACTACTCGATTAGTAACGGGTTTTAGTTTCACGTTTTCTTTAAATTCATATTTTACGGTGATACGGCGAGTTTTCAACGAATGGTTTGTAATTTCATCGAACTAGTGCTAGGTGCGCGATCCTAAGTGGTATAGATCTTCTCAGCATATTCTCTCACATGAGTCAAGCCTGTTCTATTATTTTCTCTACAAGAAAATGGCTAGTCATAAAGACTTGCCCATTCTTGGATTAACCAACGTCTGTACTAATTTCCACATACATAGGAAAAACAAAACACATCCAATAAATCTAGAAGATTTACCATAGCTATAGCAACATATCTTTGATCAGCAACTATGTAATCAGACATAAACCACGCACATACTCGCATACCGAGACAAACCAGTAAAGGTACATACTGCGTTGTTACAAAACAGTCAGCCATAGAATCGAGAATCGTGGGGATCAATCGACTATTGTTAATTTTTCACTTCTATTGTTATTCAGTAGTTGAATAATCTTTGTAAAATTAAGCTTTTTGATAGCAACAATGACTATTATAATCAATTTGTTTGGTGAGTATATGGTAATATCAATGAAGTGAGGGATAAAAAAAAACTATCAAATTCGGCACCACAACAATAAAATAATTACAATATAGTGAAGAAAAGCTGCTGTATGTATGACGTGACTAAGCTGACTATCATCCTTGACTTTTGAAACAGAATACATCTTGTCTGGTAAAGAACGGATCGTGTGACAGTACGTATGCTTGACCTATACTATATAATAAAGATTACTTATACTGAACACCACATCAATAAGTTTTGACATTGAAATGTGGTGTACCTAAATTATTTTGTCAAAAAAATGCTGGCAACATTACCAGCAAAGCTCCAGCCATCGAACTGGACAACCTTATGACACAATAATGTCTCAATCACACACAAAGTCTAGTTTATCTTATCTCCACATAGCTTGTCGGGCTTTTAACATAATTGGCGAACATGAAGCCATTTCATCACGTAGGTAAGTACGATACTAACCTATTTCCGTCAGTCCCCTGGTTGTAATGCATGATAAGCAGTTCATACACTCTAGTTGCATGTGTAACTGGGATTTCTAAATTGCTTGCTGTACACTAGTCTGGCATACTGATATGATCATGAGGAAAGATACACAGAAGGTACATATTTTTATGTTGATGTTACGGCTGAAGCCTGAAGTGCGGCTACATCTTATTCAAGCTGGCTAAAGCTGGGTGTAGCAGGCTATGCGGCAAAATTTTCCTTAAGCACCACTATTTTTTGTGGAACAACATTTCTTGATATCAAGGTTGATCGGATCGGACGAGACCGGCCCGGACATCTGACAAAAGAGCAAACATCCAAATATGACGTGGGCTTTATGTCGTTTGTTACCTGTACTTCAGCCGTAAAGCGAATCTGTTCCGAAACGAGCAATTGAAAATGTAATTGAAAAATATACAAGTATTTTTTTTGCAAGCTGCTGGGAAAATTCACCAGTTTTCATTTAGTACTGGATTGTATTCCATTTAGGTACGAAGAGTTCCGTTTAATATTTTGCATGTTTCTTATTTTAAAAGTATTTCGAATTGGAACTTCTTCATATTCATTTGTATCATGCACGCGTGATTCAGGATGCGTAACGAGTTAACCAGATGTATTACAGGATATGTTTTGATATTTAGTCACCGACAAGCTGTGAGCCTGTCTGATTACTTCTAGTACTTTACTTGTTTTATACATACTTTATTACTTATAGATCTTTTATGCAAACTTGCTTAAAATTTTATTGTATAGTCATATTTTAAGTATGATCTCACGGGGAATTCGTAAAAGCCCTTTTTAGGATTTAAAAGTTTTTTGTCTTGATAGTTCTATAAGATAACATAAAGATTTTAGGACGCTGTCACTTGGGATATTAATTAGTTATTTGGCATGATTGTTGTCATCGTAATTAGTGCAATCATCTTTAAAAACGGTTGTAGCAGGAAAAAGTGAAATCCTATTTATTTTTTAGTTTTCAAAAAGTTTCCATCTGATTCAATTGAACGTCTATCATTAAACGTGCATCCATTCATTGGTCGTAATAAAGTTGAATCATACTGAGTCGTGTATTATTCAGTCGCTTTTGATTCTCATTTAGTGTGATTTCAGATGCCAAGACGTAGCTTCCTAATTTACTTCGAAGCTTACGTCACACATACATTGTATGCCATTTGTTTTGTTACAATAAAGCTACTATAATTCTGTGTTTCTTTTAAAATAAAAAATTAAGCCTTAAGGCTTGTTTTCAGTGGTTACCGGTAAAGTGACTGGTGGTTATGTGCTAAAATGCTATCTGCTAGATAACGCTATCTATGTATTTCTATCAGAGACCTGCGAAACCAAATAAAACCAAAAGTAAAAGTAAATAAATAGTTAATTAGCTAAATAAGTTCTTGATAGGCTATCAGCAGCCCGGGGAAGCTATAAGTATTTTTTTATTAAAATACAGTTCCCCAGCTTGCTATGTATAAATTGATCACGCTATTTAAGTATTTAGTTTTCATAATAATTTAAATATAC
This sequence comes from Helicoverpa armigera, assembly GCF_030705265.1. Taxonomy (NCBI): domain Eukaryota; kingdom Metazoa; phylum Arthropoda; class Insecta; order Lepidoptera; family Noctuidae; genus Helicoverpa; species Helicoverpa armigera. Next base: position 8,690,355 of record NC_087123.1, on the reverse strand, counting down.
AAGTACCTAACAAACGTTGTTTCAATTAAAATATTTAGTTCAAATATTTTTAATTTACTTACCGAACGGTTGTCAAGTGTTTTTCTTTCATTATGAGTGAGATATTTAGGCTTCGTTATTATTTACGATATTTATAACATTCTTGAAATAATATAGATTAATAACATTTTTTGTTTGCATTTTTATCAGACTTTGTAACGTTATATTGCTAAAGAGTTATGTGGAGTTACTAATTGTGTACCTTTTAAGGCATACCTAGGTGTTCTAATATTTGAACACTTTAAGGAAGCTAGACAAGTATGAAATCGGAATCGAACATGGGAAAATTATTATGGGTTAAGAAACCTTTCTTGTGAATTATTGCAAACTCTGATAATTAATCGTTACTTAGATAATGTTTTTAGAATATCTCATGTAATTTTTTGATCCGCCAGCGTCAGAAGTTACGCTATTAACCTAATTGATAATGGAAAAATACTGTATTTTACAATAGCTCATCATCATCAACTTTCAAACCTTTTTCCCAACTAGGGGTAGGCTTCGAGTCGAACAGGATGTAGCTGAGCACCAGTCGCAGAGGCAAAATGTTAAGATACAGCTATAAGAAGTATGTTGCACTTCATATGTTAAGTTGAATGTATAGAGGTGGATAGGTATATCAAGCATGCTATCCTACTCTAAACTGAAGTATAAAACCTGAACTAAACCAAGTTAACGCACCATGTCACACAAACCCACAATTTCATAGACTTAGCTAAATAAATATGTCCGATAGCAATTGCTTCATATGGAAAAGGCTTGCACCAGTTATTTACTATTGCAATCCTTTAATTTTCTATGTACAAGTATTTAAGTACTAGATATATTACTGCGGCCTCAGGCGATATATGAAGCCAAGTACCAGTTTAGCAAAGAAAATTATTTGAAACTAGCCGATTTCCCGCGGTATCACCTGCTTCTCGTGGGAACTACAACCCGCACCAAGACAAAATGTAGCTTATATACTCGGGAAGAGTGTAGTTTCCAACAGTGAATGAATTTTTCAAAACGATTAAGCAGTTTAGGGAACAAACAAACGAATAAAAAATTTTAAAATGTTAAACTGTATAGATTTAAACACTGTGAGACATGATATCTTTAACGACTTTTAAGAACTAATTAAGAGTCTAATTGCTGCCATCAAATGCTGAATTCTTAATTACTGATGATTGGTTATAATATAAATTACGAACATACTTCTCTTGTCTTATAAGGTAAAGTAAGTAGCTCGTTAATCCTTCTTGTTTGGTTCGTGCGATTTATAAGTACGCTGAAGCATCCTATAGTCATTACAAAATTAGGACTATATTATATCAACTTTTTTTTCTACAAGTATAAATGGTTTTTTATTTATTATTAAACCAACTACACCTTTTAAACTATCATGGGAAGATGGATACATTTTCCCTAGCTACGCTGAAAAAAAAACATGATTACTCAAATAAAGGTATAGTGAATGCTACCTAATAGTGAATGTTTGTCACATCAAGTACCTACTTCTTAATTACCGTCATAAATCATTACTAGAACCAGCTCAACAAAATATATGTGAAACTGTATCACCTGCAAAATAGCAAACACTAACTTCAAGATATTTCATCACGTCAAGTAACTATCGGTCTCAAGTTAGGTAAGTTTAGGGAGTGTACTTAAGTATACCACAAGTATATGATATAACCTGATATTATTTCTTACAAACATTAGGTAACGGAGAATCGATTGTTATTGTATAATAATAGAAAGGGTCCATTCAAAGGAACGTGCTTAGTCCACTTAAATCTAGTTTCCAAGAATGTAGAATTTGAAATTAATCGAATTGACTCGATTGATGAATCGAATATATCAAGAAAATTTTGAGATTTTTTAAAGGAAACTGTGGACTATAATTGTGTGAAAAATAAAGCTGGAAAAAAAATACATGACGTAGAAAGTAATTTATTTTTACGACTCCATCATCACAGCTTACAACGAAACCATTCGGCTTTTGTCGGTTCACTCCCAAAAAGGCAAACACTTAACGAGTAAACAGGCAATTAGCCATTAAATCAGAATCCCTACACCTGTCTAATGCGCCGGCGCAGCCACAAATTCAACTTGCTACACGGCCACGCATCTCAAGTGCGTACCTAGGCGCAATCTAGAGCGAATTTCAACATGAAATACTATGCCGGAATAGCATGTTTTATTACTTTAATTCTATTTAGGAATATAGGTCTCATTTTCAATAGTATTTGCTTTATTACTTCGGCATAGATTTTTCGTGGCAGTGCGAGGCAAGGAAGATTGTGCTGTATTTTGTTGACCACTACTACTATGCGTACGGTAACTGTGATTTAATTCACAGCTTGCGTAAGATTCATTTCCGTTCGATAATTGAATAAATATTCCCTGTTTCATATAAAACTAGGGACAGTATTCTGTTGTCAGCATCCGTCGCTTAGATACCGTTTGTTGAGAATTTTAATGTTCGCTAGGAATGTGACAGACAGCTTCCTTTTAAGAAATTCTATGCAGTACAGAAATGACGTAAAACAGAGTTAGTGCGGACAAAGATACACTTTGCATAAGAAGTGGCCTAGACAGCGTAGCTCCGGTGGAGACGGCTAAAATGCTGCATTGAAACAAATGTAAAGATGAACTGCTGTTGTTTGACCTTGAACTTCACTATCATAATAAAAGGATTTGTACATCAACTACATACGATTTGCATTCGATAAGTGTCGGTAAGTAAAATTTTCCTATTGTCAAATATAAATGGGGTAGTGAGCTACATTTGATGCAAAAACTGAGTTTCCATGGTGCATTTTTACCTACCTAATGTTCTTACAGGTAAGAAAGTGATTAAAAGTAAAGCTATAGTAATTGTCAAATTCACTTCAAACGATTAATAACAAAAAAAAAAGATTAAAAAATGCTTTGACGACTAAGCGCATAAATGCCATGAGCTGTTGGTCGACTTAGTTCGCATTGAAGAAAGTGGCATTTTAGTCACCCTGGTTCTTGTCAACTTCAAAGCAGCGTAGTTGCTAGTTAGTAATAAATAGCCGAGTACAGGATAGTGCATCCATTATGTCACGTATGTTTTATGATATCTTCAATACAGCTTTTTGTATAGGATTATTGGCATAAAACGTTTGCTTTCGTATTGAACTGAACCGAGTCGATAAATAATCTCTTGTTTATTCTCATGGTAATGAGAGCATAGAATATTGATTGTAACATGGCACTGCTTAGTACGAATTGTTAGTAGAACTTGATGGTTGTTATATGTTTACCCTTCTGTAATGAAAAAAAAGAAGAGGTTCTTTGACCAAAAGCATTTCTTAACATTGAAATTATTTTCTTTATTTTATTGGCTTCTGTTAGTTATCTCGGAAACTTTTGTATGAATAAAAAAAAAAAAATAACGTTTATTGACAAGAGAGTAACATAACATTCTGGTAGTTGACGTCGAGCCACAAACTAAGCTCATCAGAATGGCTATAATGTCCAAATCATCATATACGGTCCAAAAATGTAGTGTTAACCTACTAGACTAGACAAACTGACGCTAGCCAACCATTGCTACTATCTACTAATTTAGGCTGAACATTTCGAAATGCACCCCTTTTATAGAAAAGCACTTTCAAAATCTAGGTGGGCTGGTCAATTTACAACTAGATAATTACTCTAGGTCTCGTTATCAGTAACTTAAGGCTTAAACGTGTCGTTCACACACATGCAAGCTATACATTATATAAGGTTTAATATGTAGCAATTAGCTGAAACACACTTTCTAAATGTTTAAAGTATATAAAATCAGTCCAACTGCCGTGGGACTATATCTATTTCGTAATGAAATATTTACACTAAGCAATGACAGTTATATATCGGTCAAGATGTAGAACAACTATTGGACTAGATTCTGCAATATCCTTCTTGTATGTGATTTTTTCTTAGCGTGTTGGTGAATTTTTCTTCGCGCCTATGCGCCTACACATATGAACAGCTTTCAAATATTTCTATTCATTGGTAGGTAAGTTCAAAAGTCGTGGTGGCCTAGTGGGCAAAGAACCAACCTCTCGAGTATGAGGGCGCGGGTTCGATTCCAGGTCAGGCAAGTACCAATGCAACTTTTCTAAGTTTGTATGTACTTTCTAAGTATATCTTAGACACCAATGGCTGTGTTTCGGATGGCACGTTAAACTGTAGGACCCGGCTGTCATTGAACATCCTTGGCAGTCGTTACGGGTAGTCAGAAGCCAGTAAGTCTGACACCAGTCTAACCAAGGGGTATCGGGTTGCCCGGGTAACTGGGTTGAGGAGGTCAGATAGGCAGTCGCTTCTTGTAAAGCACTGGTACTCAGCTAAATCCGGTTAGACTGGAAGCCGACCCCAACATAGTTTGGGAAAAAGGCTCGGAGGATGGTAGGTAAGTATACCAGAAACGGTGAAAATTGATCATAGATTAACCAACACCAGGACTGCGTGAAAAACTCAGTGCAGCTTTATACATTTCTATACATACATAATTAAAATGTGTTGAAGAGTCTTTTGGGAGAACCTCAACCCATTTGGTCCTATATTTAAAATCTTCCTTATAACATGATACTCATTCCTCCGCAACACATATAGCAGGATTTGTCTAGGTACTTCATAGCTTAAATACCAATCTAGAGATCGATTGAATAAACTACGAGTGTCTTGCTGCTTCTCACAAAATATTTAGTGACTAACACCATAAATAAAGCAAGGTTTACACAGGAATTTCAAGTATTATTTATGAACGTCATTCAGATGTTATGATGCATCACTGTTTATTCTGCTGCACGTGAAAATGCATGATCAATATATCAAGTGTTATCCGAATGTTACTCCAATTCTTCAATCGATAGTTTATTATCATATGAGGGTGAGTCATGCTGAAATTATTCATTTAGCATACCTTTACTGTAAGATATTTGCGTGTCTGTTGATTTATATGAGAAGGCACATTTGCCTTTTGCAAGGTATTCGTGATGAGCTCAGTTTCACCAGCCAGAAGTAATTTGGGCGTTTTACTGTTTTGGAGATTACCTAGGGAATCTATACGCCATGCTTGAGTTTTACACGACTGCCCTAGAAGAAGAAATATAATATGAGTTTTAATAATTTAATTGGCATGCAACCTACGCACTATGCATTACCTGAATAATTTTTTAGTTGTCCAATGAACTAAACTAAGACAATGCCTACATTTGGTTCTCTCAATATCTGGTTTTAACTCTAAGTACATAAATCGAATCCTATTGTTATCCAATTAACTAAACTAATCAACTAAACTCTCATATTCTCTCTATAAATTAAAGTACCTCGTAATTCATTTGTTTCCACGTCAAAACAATCGAATGGTATCAAGTGTATCTATGAATGTAGCCTGTAGGTGCATCTAAGGCAGGTGCTTAGAGTGGGGTCCTATATTTATAAGGCGGTTGCGCGTACGCAAGCTGCCGGGAGTGTGTTGTGTCGTTGTGCACCTCAGATACTAACATGCGGGTGAGTTGCGTAATTGAGATAAGATTAAAAAGGATATTTATTATTTTGTTTTTTAAGGATACGTTTAGTGCAACAAATATCTATCCAGTTAAAAACGTTCAAAAGGAAAATTGATTTTCTTTAATTTTGACTACTCAATAAATAAGAGTAAATAAAGTAATGACAGGTCTTAATATCAAAGTGTACCTATTTGTGCTATATATGCACATGCACATTCTTCTAGAAAGCTTATAAATTATTGTTTGATTGTTACATAACGTGGGTTTCATAATTAAACTAATTAATTTAATTGCCTGAAACATTTAAATCAAGCATAAACTGCTAACTACCAATTTCTACCCACGTTCTCTTAAACGAAAGCTTTCATAATGCAATACTTTAGCATCTCTCCTTTTGAAGTAAACACGGAAACAGCCGGGAGATATAAATCATGTCCGTAGGCAACAAACAGGTTGGTATCTCAGCAATAAACCTCCTTTGAAATCATTATATCAATTTCAATCTAGCAACTTTTTACTTTATGGACTTCTATAAAAGGAATAAAATAAGAAGCTGTACTTTCTTCAGGTTCATTTATTTTATTTTGTAGCATTTAAATCTTCTATAAGGAAGAAATAAAATATGTAGTATTCACTGATTCATCACGAAATCTCAGAAACTACACAGCCAGCAGCTTTTTTGGCAGGTTTCGTTTCATACAGGGTGTAGACATCGACTATGGACAGATTTTACGAATCTCCACGGGTCTAAAGGAGGTGAAATACATGTGATTTCTTAAATGAATAAAAAATAGTAATCTAATTAAATCTCTAATAATGCAATTCCTTGCAGATGTTTTTGGTGCTAGCATGCGTAAGCGCAGCGGTGGCGGTGGCTGTACCAGTTGAGTACGGCGGGTACTACGGGCATGCGCCGGTCGCGGTACACGCCGCCCCGGTGGTACATGCCGCCCCTGTGATCCATGCAGCGCCAGTGGTACACGCTGCCCCATTGGTACATGCTGTGCAAGCTGAGCCTATTGTGAGTATGCTGTGAAAGAAGTCTTGTTTCGAACGTGTGGTACAGTTTCTCTCTAAAATTCTTCGGAATGTAAAGCTTTTTCTGAATCATCCTTTTTGACTATTTAGTTTTTTTTCGGGGAAACATCTGAGGGCACGGCAGTGCCCCAGCCAAGACTCGAGCAAAACGGGCACGGCCGTACCATCTTTTCTCGAAGCGTTTCGCGGCTATTTCAGCCCCCTGTATCTTCCATGTGAACAAAGCTAAGAGTTTAAGTTTTCGATGACCAAGAATAAGTATTAGAACAAGCTCAGTCTCAAAATTACAAGACATTTGAATAAATAGTTTACGAGTTATGAGCGATCAAAGTTACACCATTTTGTCACTGACTCACTCACTGACCGATCATCAAAAGTCTAAGGTACTTCTAGCAAACTTAGAACCTTCAAATTTGGCACCAAGATAGGTTATTAGCTACATATAAAGGGAAAATTATAAAAACCTTAAAACTTAAAAAAAAATAGGAAACAAATTTATATTTGCGGTTTTTCAAGAACATTGTGTATGTATTTTGACTGCATTGATAACTTTGTTATTTATTTATGTACAAAATGTTACTATTTGTTTTATTGTTACGTAATAAAATATACCACTATTGTTATTATGTATTAAATGTACATACATATGAATAAAAAAGCTAGGTTAAAATGAAATGAATAATCATAAAATCCAGATAAATCTTTCATATTAATGCAGTGCAATAAATACTGCATGCTCGCTCGATAGATGGCTTTGTTCTGGTCTAAATCGCGCTATGGTTTCGTTACATAGCTTAGTATAAGTAGTACTTAAAAAAAAAAACAAGTAATTTCATGTGATAGCGCCATTTACCTCTGAAATAGATCTCTTTTATTCTAAAAGATATTCGATTCAAGAATTCGAAATGTTTTAGTTAAAAAAAATGTTGTTTACGTGCTACTTTAGGTGTAAATATTTAGTTTGTTATATATTTAGTTACTTGCATGTAAGTTAATTTAATTTGTTATATACTTAGAGAAGAAAGAGACCTACAAAAAATAAATTAGATCCCACCAAAAACATTGAATGTAAAAAAAAAGCCAATCCTCTACGCAATTCCTCCACCGTAAAAAGTTTTGAGATCGCATAGAAGCCAAGTCCTGTTCAACATTATTTGTAATAATAAATCAATATTTTGTGACTATATCAATAGTTTTGTTCACATTACAATAATATTGTCTTGGCCATGAGCACAAGTTAAAAGTCGCTCCTTGAAATAATGTGTTGAATTGATAAATATATATTATGGACATGATTTTACGATTGGACTGATTGGAATTTGAGATCACCATGGACTAAACATGCGCCATAGTACATGTGCAGTTCATTGATGTTGGATGATACTCACTGTCGGTCATTTAGTAACAATCGAATAAACTAAAAGTATTTAATTATTTGATTTTAAACTTCATGTTTGACTTTCACCTCTCCAAGATATGCTGTATTATATTTGTAGTTTATTGTGCTCATGGCCAAGTCAATATTATTGTAAAGTGAACGAAACTATTGATATAGTCACAAAATATTGATTTATTATTACAAATAATGTTGAACAGGACTTGGCTTCTATGCGATCTCAAAACTTTTTACGGTGGAGGAATTGCGTAGAGGATTGGCTTTTTTTTACATTCAATGTTTTTGGTGGGATTAAGTTTATGCTTAAGTACTAGTTGATACAAGCTTTTAATGTTATACATCTCTATGTCATACCATGTGTTATGTTTTACACAGTAATTTCTTATTAAATAAAAAAGAAATAGAAGAATAATTTTGCTTCCTACGAGTACCTAACTGTGGCGTTCCTTCATTTCTTAGATTTCTGTATTCAATCCTCTATTAAGCTCATGAACTTCTTAATTTAATCATTATACCGTTATTGCTTTCATATCATACCTGGCCATATAAAATTAAATACCTATTTAACTTATTGGTCCTTTCATGTTTCCTTTGGTGTTTGTTTTTACAGTCTTATCCAAAGTACGCGTTCAACTACGGAGTGAAGGACCCGCACACCGGTGATATAAAGTCACAGCAAGAAGAGCGTGACGGAGACGTCGTTAAAGGTTAGTGTTAAACGGCTTTTGAACTTTGCAAACACACTAGAACATAGTGATTGTTGTTTCTGGCAAAAACAAAAAATAAGCCAGGGTGTAAAGTGTAAATGAATGGGTTGCGGGATTGTTCCAAAGACTTCGACTACACCCACATGCAAGGGAAGGGTTAATTTGGTAATTGCCCATGGACACACACACATACATAACGCTACATATTTTCCCAGTGGGACCCAACAGGGAAAAGGCCCGCCGGGGCTGCGGGATTGTGCGAAAGAGGTATCGCGGCCCTGGTTTAGAGGTATAAAAGGCCTACGACGTAACATAATGGCTGCTACATATTTTTCCTAACATTATATAATTGCCTAAAATAGCACAACATTAGACAACTTCGTATTGTTACTTGTTACGGTGACTTATGCTTATTACTCACAGCGGTAACAACTTCAATGAAAGACATCTTCATTCATCATTCAGGCCCAGGGAGTGAACGTTTAATTTTCGTCTATGTTGTGGAAACGTTATCTTCTGATAATGAGCCTCCCTAATTCAAGCTTCAGGCAGCATATTGACTTCACTAATATTTACCAACTTATTTCCTCAGGAAGCTACTCACTAGTGGAGCCCGACGGTTCTACTCGAACGGTTGCGTACTCCGCTGACGACCACACCGGTTTCAACGCCGTCGTGCACAAGTCCGGACACGCTGTCCATCCGGTATGATTTATATCTCAATCATAAGTTAAAAGCATATATCTAAATATCATATATGTGCTTTAATGGCAAGCAAACCTAGCGAATTGAAGGAGAGGATGAATTGAATTGGATATAATGAATGCTGTATAGTTACGTGGTTTTACTGCTATTGTTCAAGAGAGAGTATTAGTCAATGGAACCTCTAAGCTACGAATGGTACTGTCTCATGGCTCGTGGTCTGGTCTGTTAGGATTTTTTTACACTATCGGCAATATCAACATCAGATCAATATCTTAGAAAATTGGCAGATAAAGAGTCGACTTCAATCTTCACTTTCCAAGAGTTCAACTTTTGGAGTCTTCAAGGAAGTCAAAGCCTAAAATAAAATTATTATCCTCTCATTTGTAGAAGTATGATTTTTCACTGATAACTTGTCATGGGCCAACATTACTCAAACCCGATTTCTCTGCGATTGCGAGCCGACGGCGTCTCTTGCGCAAATACTAATGGCGCGTGCGCTTATAAGGAAACGCTGTGAACTCGCGATTCTTGGTCAAACTACTCCGAAATTCCCAGATAACAGCATTTGGGCGTTCCTAGAAAAATACCTGATAAGTATTTGAGTGTTTTGCTCATTGATAAAACTGCCTTGGACTGTAAATGTATGGCATGCCTTATTACCATTGCTCTATATGGCTATTTCGTGCCTAGTTTTTTGCCTAAATCCGATTCTCTGTCTGTTGACGTTTGGTGAGATATTTTTTGCTCGCGCGTTCCGGTATGCCCTTTGCGGGTAAATGGGATTGATGGCGTTTGTATCAAATTATCATACAGGTTAAGTTTATGCAGTAGTTTTTGTACGTACCTACCTTAGAATAGTACGTGGAAGGAATTTGTAATTGACACGTGAGTTACTCGTATGATTACTCGTATGTTAAACCAGTTTAGAAAGAAGAAAGAAAGAAAGAAAGAAAGATTTTTTTTCGCATTACAATGCCTAAGTGTCGAAAGATAAGAATAGGTACCAAGTTATTGAAAATAGTAAAAAAGTATCTTTAATAACAATAGATTACGGGTGAAATGTAACGGTTGAGTAGACGCAACCTTGAACCGACGCGACACGACTCATGCGCAGAGAAATTATTTGCTCCGTTACAGATTCGGAATTTGAAGTTTCATAAGTTCCCGACTTTAATAATTTTCTGTTCTGGTTGTGAATGAAATACCTAAATTCTTTTATACTTATCCTCTCAGATCTAAGAAATAGCTTATCTTTTAATAAATTGATCACTTTAAAAGTAGGTACCTACCTATGTCAACTTATTCTATGAAACTTTTCGTTATACTTTTGGCTATATTACTCATACATTTGCGAGTATTTTTGAGTATACTTTGGTGCTCATTTTCCTTTGATCTTTTATTTATTTACTTGGGAAAACAAAAAGTAGTATATTATATAGTTCTGAGATACTTATTTCCTTTTTTTTTCTTTCCAGCAACAAGTGGCAGTAGCACATGCGGCTCCTATCCACTACGCGGCTGCACCCATCGCAGTGGCTTCCTACGGCCATGGCTACGGCCACTAGCCACCTAAATATTACTACTTTATGTTTACGACACAATACTCTCTAGTTATGTTCATTTGTTTATATCGTTCATTAGGTTAAGGACGGGGTCAGGGTATGCAAGCACAGGGTTAAGAACGGAGCTTTCGAATTTTGAATTTCGAGTGAAATTGTTTTGAACTTCGAATTATTTAAGTACTCTTTTGTTTTGGATTTAGACATGTTTAGTTTTTATTTGGAATGATTAAAAATAAGGTTTTTAATTGTGACATGTTTGATTTTTAAAATGAATTGCTACAAAAAGGGTGTGATTATGATAAATATTTGTGTGGGAGGATTATTTGAGTAATAAGAGTTTGTGGATATTTATTCACATGTGTGAATAACTTGCCATTGTATATGAAGCATCTGAAGTACAATTATCGATATATTTATGTATTTAAATCGCTTTAAATGCTTTCATCATAGAATTTAGACATCACCTATAATTTATTTATAAATAAATAAATGAGTCTTTTGTACCATTCATAATATTGTGTTTAAGTTTTTACTAGATATAGATCGCGTTTCTAAAACTTTTCATTTCAGTTTCATTTGCCATGATCTCAATATTTTGACATTGTATTTTGTTTTTTTACTAAAAATCTGTCAAAAATGTTTTCAAACTAATAAAATGTGTAATTTTGTAACTATTATAAGAATCACTTTGTAAAACTGTTGTTGTTTTTGTGTAACCTTTTAAAATTATGATTCCTGGTAAGAGAAAAAATATAACACATAACAATCAAAAAGTATGGTCCCGTACAGTTTCGGATAATTATGACCAAATATTAATTATAAGAAACTATTAACGCATTGAGATACACTACTACGTACATATAGTAAGAAGGCTGAGTCATGATATAAATTGGTTAATATTTCATACAACGCTAATAACCGAGTGAACAAATCGACGGCTCCTAAGTATACTGAGTCAACTAACAAATTTTGCGAATTGCACTTTTTTGTGTATTAACAATAATTAAATCATTTTCTATTTACCTGTAAAATAAAAAAAAAACTATCTTTATAAATAACTAAGAAAAAATAGCGTATACTCGATCAAGTATAGTAATTTATTTATTTTGCACTTAGTAAACTGAGTCAAGTGTTTGCTACCAATATACGTGGGACGCGAATGCGCTCGCTTTGGTGCAAGTTCAAACTGACTCAGTATACGGCGAAACAGCGGGGTGTGCGGACGTTATTAAGTGCTTTTTGTTATCAAGAAATAGTTGCTTTTCTGTGTTATTCTTATTTAAATTTAGAGTCATAATTTTATAGAAAGGGGTGATGAGTACTAGGTCTCGAAAAATAATTAATTTAGTGAATGAAAAATATGATACCTAATTCTGACGTTAATAAAGAAAATACTTCTGAAGCTTGTGATAATGTTCATTAATCTTTTTTAAAGAAAATCATAATTATTAATACTAACTTAAACTAACTTAACATATAAGTTACATTTTTAAATATTAATTAAAAAATAAAAAAAAACATTTAAAAATAGGTTGCCACCGATATCGGGCACAGGGTCCAAGGTACCGGTGGTTAGGGTCCCAGAGACAGAAACCTCCTCACAATACGCGCCGTATCAAGGAGTACTGCCTTCTGAATCAGTCCCTTGATCCAGCCGCCTAACGAGAGCCTCATGAGGTGTTGGTCGAGGCTCTTGGCTAGTAGACCATTGGCCGTAACGACAATCGGCACGATAACAGCCGTGTCGACATTCCACATGGCGACAATCTCATGCGCTAAGTCGAGATACTTTATTTGTTTCTCATTCTCAGCTTTCACGAGGTTGTCGTCATGCGGAACGGCGACATCGATTATCATCGCGCGGCGCGCTAAGCGATCTATCACCACTATATCAGGCTTATTGGCTACAACAGTCCGTCGATCAGTCGTGTCAGTGATGATAGATCCCAGTACAACGTGATATGGTCCTTTTCGAAAACTAGGTCGGGCGCATACTTGTAGTACGGTACCTACAAGGTTGTATTGCAGGGCAAGCTGCTGGTGGATGATCTTGGCCACTTGGTTATGTCTGTGCAAATATTCACCGTTAGCCAAACGAGAACAACCAGATATAATATGTCTGATAGACTCACCCGGATGGTGACATGCCCGAAATATGTCAACCGTCCCGTCTTTCATGATATTTCTCCGGTAGTTATTCGTCAGGATAACTTCGTCCATAATTGCACATACAAACCCTTCGGTTTCTCCAAAAAGGTCACCGAAGCGTAGCCAAGATACGGATGCTTTGAAGTCTACATCGTGGCCATGAAGAGCCCCGAAGAAGCGTTCGTATAGCTGTTTGCTCTGCCATACCTCCTTGCGATCATGGGTAGTTAGTTAGTACGACAGGTTTGCGCCAGTTCTCTTTTGCCAACGATAGTGGGGTGAGTCCTCTGTCCACTGCTATCATATCACGGTGCATACCCACGTCGTTTTTGAGAAAATATTCTCTGAGACTGCACACCTCACGGTTGTGGAGTCTTTGCATTTAAAAAGCCTCGTCCTCCACATTTCCGTGGGATGTACAGTCTCATCACCGACGATCGTGGGTGATGCATTCGTTCTTCGGTCAGCAGTGTGCGGACTCTCCTATCCAGGGCATCCAATTCAGTTTGGGTCCATTTGAGTATTCCGAAGGAGTACATCAGGACTGGCATGACCCAACCATTAAAGGCGCGAAGCTTGTTGCCGCCCGATAAGGAACTTTTTAGAACCTTATTCAGGCAGCCAAAGAAACGCTCCTGTAATGACTGTTTCATGCCAGCCACATTGATGCCTAAACCCTCCGCCATACCCACGTATTTATATGAATCTGAGAGTTGTACTCCCTCAGATTCCACAATTTCCCCTCGCTTTACATGCATGACTGCACATAATTATCCTTATTCTTAGTATTTATTGCTGAGAATAAAATCAGTTTAAAAAATTAACTTAAGTACTTAATAATTATCTAGGAAAAAAAACAATCTAGGCAAAGAAAAAACACAAATGATTAAGAATAATAAAATAATTAATTATTAAGTACTTAGCTCATAAGTTAATTTTTGAGACTGATTTTATTCTCAGCAATAAATACTAAGGATAAGGATTATTGATTAAGGATTATTGTTGATTTTTGTAATTTTTTGTTAATTTTATAGATATCCTAAAGTTGTGCTTATATTGCCAATACCGTTTTGAATTTTTCTTTGATTAAAATATTAAACATGAAAGGCGTTTTTGATAAATTAACTATTTTGTACCACACTTGACTCAATTTAAGTATGGTTCACTTTTGAAATTATACCCATGTACAGTGAGTCAACTTATTATATTTTAACAAAATATAAATTTACGACAGACAATATAATATATAAAAAATCCAATAAGTAAATAAAAATATTTTTTGCCACATTTGTAAAGTAATTTTTGTTTATAACGTAGATTTAATAATACGACGTATAAAAATATAAGTGGTACTTGATCCATTTTTAAGAGACAAATAATCGCCGTATACTAGTATATCTACAATATCTCATAAATTAATAAAATAATATGAAATTTATTGTGTACAGATGAGAGGCTTTATTATATTTAATTCACTACGATTAGTTTTTTTTTCATGGTTGTATTAACAAATTAAATATAACCATTTGATCTTCTTATCGCCCTCCTGTAAAGTTACTAAAAGTATAGTTGACTCAGTATACTTAGGAGCCGTCGAAATGGCCCATTAAGATACACGAATCATCTTCATAGGCACGTAATGGCGTATATTATCTTAATAGTAATCATTTAAATACAAACATATTCCTGAATTTGTACAGTCAATTCAATTTATGAAGACAATCATACAAACTTACTGGCACTGGTACTCCAGGTACAGCTGAATCCGGTTAGACTGGAAGCCGACCCCAACATAGTTGGGAAAAAGGCTCGGATGATGAATCATACAAACTTACCTACTTCGTAAAAGTTAGTGTTTTTTGACGCAGGAATAAGTAGATAGCAAAAACAGTGGCAATTAAATCACTCCGTTATCATCCTACACCGTATTATATTCTTACATATAAAAAGTTTTTGTCACCTTTTTTCAAAACTGCACTGTAATTCCACAGCTGCATTTATAGGATACAATAAACATGACAAACATCCGGCAGGTTGAATAACCTCCTATGATTCCAATAGTAATATTTAATTTATTAAGCTACATTTTTAATTTATGTGATCGTTAACGACAAAAGCCAGTTTTATTTGAAAACCAATTATATTGGTATATTGATGTGACATCCTAATTTGGCGAGGACAGTTAATTAATCTAAAGCAGAATTAATTTATTTTATCTTTTTTTGGCATAACAGAAATGCCGATATCATTTAAATAATTTTATTGCCATAATAATTCAGTTATAATTATATATATTTTTGAAAAAAAAAAGGATACCGATATAGTGAGAAGTTGAAGCATTTTTCTTCTTAAGGTCAGTTAGATGCATTCTTATCCATTAAATATAATTTTGGACGATCTAATTGATCTTAAAAATATTCAAAGGAACAAAATCTCTATGCTGACTCCCATGAAGGTTTCTTATAGGAAAACTGCATACAATACTGCATTTAGTAGCATTGTTCATAACCTGGACATTGGACAGTTATCGCTGTTTATGTATCGGATCTCGAACTTACTTGTTAACTTATATTATTACATTTTATTCACCTCATGAAGTCATAAAACCCATTTCGAGCTACGTCGATGATGTAGTTTTCATAAAAACATAATATATTATTCTAAAAGAACTGTCTCCAAAGAATTTGTGGAACTACGTGGGTGATACCTTCTACGGAGCTATCCAAAACAGAGGTTTTACGGTATCAAGCCTTTTAAGTAAAATTGCCTTTTTATTGAGCTCTTAAGTTTATTTTTAACTGGTGAACAATAAAAGTGCCGCTAACTTGAGATAAGTTGGTTTGATAACGACTTTATTAGTGTGTGTTAAAATGAATTATTGGTGCTAAAATGTAAAAGCTGTTAATATTTATTTGCGTTGTCATCAGGCTACACTCTTGCTTCTTATTTTTCTTGTTTATATAGCCTTATAACAGAGTTGATAAAGACTATATATAAATATATATGGGCAATGCTCTTGCCATAACTATTCTTCTTTCCAATATAACTACATAATGTATATGCCGCTGGCTCCGGTATTTCTCTATTTATGTCTGTTCATAGTGTTCATGTAAAAGTTATTGATCCCAAAGTACCTACCTATTAAAATAACTAACGACAGAGTTATATATAATAAATGGATTCAATTATCTGATTTCCTTTTGGGAATTTTCTTTAAATGCATCCGTCTAAAATCATAATGATGACAATAATATCACATAAAAATCGGCTGACCTATTATGAACATTTCTTATTAAAATTGAATACCTGTCATGTTTATAGGCGCCATTACTCATATTTAGAACTTCCTAATTGAATCCTAATTCCCATCATTGGCTCTCATATATCTGCTTTAACACGTAAAAGGCATACTGTCATATCTTGTAGTATAGTCATCGTCAAAAGTAGTTAAACAAAACAAAATTTTCAAAATCGCTAAACACCGTGTTGCCGATAACTAACCAGAGGATTCATCAAATTTTTTTGAAGTACAGGATGTTAAATAAATTATGGCATTTGTATGTTGCTAGGCATTCCTTGTAAAACACTGGTACTCAGCTGCATCCGGTTAGGAGCCGACCCCAACAGTTGAGAAAAGGCTCGGTGAAAGATGACGTAGCTAGGCACATTTAGATTTGCAGAAATTTTGATTTGCTTTGACTTTTGACGCTGATTGTACTTACAGTGACATCACTTAGTGAATACGGGCGAAATTGCCTTCACCCACTAAGTTAGCGGATATTGTGCGTGGCCGTTGTTTTTTACGAAGAAAACCATACTAAAAGGTGAGCTGGATAAATATATTCATTCATGTGGACGACGGTTGTAACAGTGAGCACACTGTGCGGATTTTATGTGTGAAATTGTGAATTAAGTATACAGAAATATGGAAGGATTTATTAAGGTAAGGGATGTTCGATTTTCAATTTTTAGGTTCTTGTTTTGAATTAACGTTTATATGTATTTTCTGCAGTTCATTTAAATATTTTAAATAATATTACGTTGGTTTTTTAAGAATTTTAGTAATTAATAATACTTTAATCATATGTTAATCATAAAATTATACTTAACATATTATGCTGCAAAATTGGTAAAAATATCACTGAATTAACATAAAATAGGTAACGAAAACGAGTTAACATAACCTAACTGGTTAACTCGTTTGAAATAACTCTGGAACTATTTTTTCCCAAGAACAATCTTCCCTTACACAAGCTCTCAGACTGACTATCAAAACGAAATGTTTTTTTTTTTAAATAAAATTATAAGTAATATCTAAATCCCCCACGTGGATTCAAACGATATTATATTAGTGTTGGGGCTTTTTACCAGCATTCCCATACCAAAATATAATTAGAAAAAAAGATTAATTATTTTATTTACTTTTATACACTAAAAACTATAATTAAGTTTCCTTTTTTCTGCGTCACGCGTATCATATAAACTGACAGTAAACTAATGTGTAACATTACTCAAACTGACTTAAATGTAGACAAATTACACGCGGCTTTGCTTCATGTGTCGGCAAATAAACTCTTGCGCACCTCAAATATTGATCATATCGGCAGATTTATAAGAGGAAGTTTGGATTATCTTGCAATTAATGTCAAAAGCAATTTCTCATTTAAAGAATATTGATAGGGCTGTTCAATATATTACTTTTCAGTAGAAACTCAAAACAAACTTGTGAGAGGAAGAAGTATGTTCGTACAGGTTCCTATAGGTGTTATTTTTTATGGCAAACAAAATTGTCTTAATCCATTTAAAGCAGTCACACATGGTTCCATAACCATTGGAGTACTTATCGTAGATGCTTACTTTACTTAAATACAGGATACTGTAATTTCTTAGCAGGGTTTATAATCCGGTTTTGAGCACAATTGCAATCTATTGAAGAAAGCCAGTCGAATGACCGCTCTCCGTATTAATTCTATACTATACTTACTTTGTATTTAATACGTATCTTCAAGATTTATTGTATCTCAATTTCAAAAGGATAGCGTTAATGAAGGCAATAATTTTACATCGCCGTCTTCGTAAATTAATTTCAGTACCCAAGTTAACAGCTTTATTTTAGGATTAATAAAACAATTTGGTTTTATTTTCAGGTTTTTCTGATGATATCAGCGGTGGTGTTGGTGCATACAGCTCCCAGGCAACCTCGGCTTTCTTTAGCTGAATATGTTGGACCTAGCTATTCCTACAATAACATTGATGGTATGTCAATATCAATTAGTATCTGGTTTATCGGCTTGTATGCCGCTAGTTATATAACAATAGAGAATCAATTGTATATCTGTATGTTGTGTGAATCATTGGCACGAATCTTGAGCGCTGACCTTCACCTGCGCAGAAGTGATTTATTAGCAAAGAACCAATTCCGACGCGATGCGCTGCGGGCCAATCACCGCTTTAGCCCGCCACCGCGCCTAACTTCATACAACAAAAGGGACCCAATAAATTACTTCTGCAACAGATTATACAACGGGTTAATTGAATGACTATATAAAGGACAACTTGGCAAATAGTTGAATGTAACATTCAACATCATTTAGTCACATGGAGTCGTTGAATGGGAGAATAGATAGCTTTATATTGTTTGCTTAGGGCTTAGGGTGTCCATGGGATCGCCACTTTAAAGTTTACTTTGCTTTGAATAAAAATAAATATAAATAAAACTTATGATATTTCTTTTATTTGAATAGGGTGGATAAGCTCGCCCACTTAAAAAGTAATCTTACTTTAGACAACAAAAGTAAGAAAATTACATGACACACTATGATTAAGTACTAAGTTTTAAGATAGGCAATACATACTATTCAATTCAAAGAATCCAAGAAAAGGGCAGCCACTCTGATGTAGTTAGAACTAGTCTAATATTTTATTTTTAAACCTCTGAATCTTCGAAAGTATATGATTTTTGATAATTTTCTTATAAAAAAGCTCAACATACAGCACGTTTATTAAATACTTGTATTAACATCAGTCACATTGCTTATTCTAAACATTTCAGTTTCTTACTATGACAATGAGAAAGTATTACAAATAAATTAAGCCAATCTTTATACATGCATATCTTAATTCTACATAAAAAATAAATTGGAGGCACTTTAATTTAGCATTTATTTATTAACGCAAGTCAAATGGTTGTGGCATTTTGGACTGCAGAGCATATTTTTCTTAAAACAAGCACACCGTTTTGTGCGGCACTGGTTTTTCGCTGGTCTACAAACACATTTTTGAAAACCCTTACTTCCAAATAAAGATTCGCGTAACACAGTCTCTCTTAAAGATATCGGTGTATCAAGTATATCATCATCATAATCATCAGACGAAATTTGCATTTCATGCCGTTCAAACCAATTTTTTATGATTCCTGATTTGGTTCCTACTCTGTACACTCCATTTTGGAAGTCAACAATTTTTCCTCTTATATTTTGTATATCCAAAGGACCGCGGTCTGCTTTAGGAATGCTGATAATCACCGTTTCACCATTACTCAAAGGTGGTAATTTTTTTGCCGTATCATTTTCCATTTTCGCAGCAGCTCGCTTTGTACCTTTAAAAACTTTTTTTGGTTGAGGTTGTGTATCTTGTTCACTTTTGCATACAACATTTAAATCATTGCCTTCATGTTCCTCATCAGATAAGTCACGAACAGCGTCCACGGTATTTTCAGATGACCTGCATGTATGTGCCCCCGAGTTTATCTCTAAGTTCTCTACCTCCTCAGTTTGAATATAGTCTTTGCTGTCAACTGGTTTAATTTTATTATCATTAGTTGCAGATTCATCCCTTAAATTTTTTGAACAACAGGGCACTAATTTAGAATTTGGATCAGATTCAGTTTGATCAGGAATTTCAATATTACTACTCAGTTCGTCAATTTCAATCTCTGATTTTATAGGCTTTGTAGCTGAAGCCACAAGATTGTTTTCGCTACTGGATTCTTGCTGAGAGAGGTTTTGTAATTCTTCTTCTGAATGAGGTATAACTGTACCACTTAATCCAGCTTTGGGATCACGACCAAATAAAGCTTTGTACGGAGATTTTCCAATTATGTGATTTAATGATGCATTTCTTTCATATTGAACATGATGGCATCCTATAGACCAATTTGTGGAGTTGTTGTCTTTCATCCACGTCCTCAACATAGTTTCGATATCCTGGTTGTTTTTTTCTACACTGTTTTGGGTCTGGGGATGACTAGGGCTCCTATTAACTATTTTACACTCAGGCCACATGGAAGTAATTTTTGCGATAATCTCTGTCGTGAATTCACGTCTTTTATCAGATTGCAGGATGTACGGTGGTCCAAAAATCATAAATATTTTCATTAATTCCATTGCTACCTCCTGTGCATTATCAGTTGTAAGCGGCCGAAGGCTAACGAATTGTGTAGCATTGTCTTGATAATTTAATAACCACTTATATTCGCCATCGGGACAAGACTGAAAGTCCATCAATTCCACCTGCCCTCGAATATTAAAGTATCCAGATGCAATTGGCTTTGTTACTGTAACTTTTTTGGGTAACACCTTTTTCGTTTCACATGTAGGACAGAGAGCAAGGAATATTTCTATTGCTTTTCTAGGTATATAATATTTTGACTTGATAGCATGTAACATTTTGTCTCGCCCACCATGACCGCACGCTTTATGTATGTCTTCCAATGTGTCAAAATACTCGTTTCTAGCTATAACACGCACCGTCGGAAAATCCGAAGATTTATTTTTAAATATCAGATAATCTTCGTTTTTTACAGTCATAATATCGTACTTTGATATCCAGTAATAATCCATCGATGTCCTAGCTTCCTTAGATTTTATGGCCACCCTTGCCTTTCGAACATTGTTGATAACCTCTACAATTCTTTCGGCAGACCATGGTTTTCTTTGAGAACCTGAAACAGTTACACCAGTTTAGCGTACGTGCTTATTTAGGTGCCATCTTTTAGGTGGAATAAAAATAAACTTTTGTTCGGATATTGGTAATGATTTTTGGAAAAATACCCAGCCAAGAATGATCCAAAAATGACTGTTATTTTTAAAAACAATAGAAAAAGGCAAAAATTAAAAGATTTACGACCGTGCTTCTACCGCATTGAGTGATTAATAAAAAGAATAAATTGTTATTGTGTTTAAACACTAGTCAAAACAACAACTAACACTAAGGCAAAACATCTTACAAAGTTAGAGTTACGTTAAAGTCACAACACAACTGAGCTTTAATTCCCACAACGGAACCAAACAATAACAAGCAACTTACCTTGATTTTGTTGTTCGTATTAACTCAGTTTAGAATAAAATTTTTCTTTAAAGGTAGCTTGCGGCGGCGTTTCGACAGGTAAATCCATGCTGTGGCACTATAGTATAGTACAAATAACGCACTTTAAAGTAGGTTTAAACGAAAAGTAATGTAAATATCAACACAGTGCTGTCAATGCGAGCTGTTTGACGTTTACTGACGCTCGTTCAATCAACGCTCGGCCTTGTCATTCAATTAAATGTCGTCGTTCAATGAACACGCTAGTCATTCACTCAGACGAATGCGATTTGTCTACTCGGCACTGCGCGCGCCGCAGCTCGAACCTAGGGATTAACTGGTCATTTGAATTTGACCCTTAAGCTGTACGCTATAAAGACCGTTTTATATTGTCAATACATAATCAATACAAAGCCGACGGCGACGGAGGGGTGACGGCGAGCTTATAGTAACCCATGGATGTATATGTCATCGCTACAAATATGTACCTTATACTTTCATTTAAGAGTTGATTTTCGTCTGACACATTATGATAGTAGTAGTTGTCCACATGATATGGAGTATAGTAGCAGTAAGTCCTTGTCTCACATGCTGCCAGCTATAAAAAATGCATCACAAACAACACATCATAATGTAGGTATATCGTGAACAGACAGACAGACGTAGAGGGGGAATTTGTTTATAATACATTCATGTTCAAAATGTACTGTTGCACATATTTCCCCAAGTTCTTCAATATGAACAGCCCAGCAATATTTTTTATTCATTTCAGGAAATCCTGGCATGTATTCCTTCGGTTACGACGTAATGGACCCGGAGACTGGCAATGCTCAATATCGTTCTGAAGAAAGGCATGCCAATGGAACGGTCACTGGCACGTATGGCTATATCGATCCTTATGGCAAACCAGTGAAGTACAGATACATCGCTGATAGCTTGGGTTACAGGTAAGCTTTCCAATCTACTGTGTAAACTAAAGGAATTATTTGGACTGATATATTTGAGAAAGAGGATTATTTTACCAGCATATCAGGATAGCCGCTTCCGTACTTTATTTTTGGAAATAAATGTTTAATAGTAGTCTGATTTAAGCCTGATGTGATGATGACGATGATTATTTTATTCATTAAAATTTTTGAAGTTGACAAACTAGAAATCGGTTAGAACTTTATCATGTAGACTCAACGCCTAGTGAAAGAATATCGCAAGCAGATTTCTATACTTGTCTGAACGTGTTTAAAGGCGCCATCGTTGTTATCGTTTCATACAATTGCATTTAACATTTTATAAATTAGTATGTATCATGTACAATTCCAGAAATATTTACAAATTTTAAAGTTATTTAATGTAGATTTTTGACTCTATTTTAGATGACTCTCATGTAAAAAAAGACACAGAATAAAATAAACTGATAAAATTCTAGAGTTGATAAAACTTTGCTACCTTTTTAATTCATTTAGATAGTAACT
Organism: Helicoverpa armigera; assembly: GCF_030705265.1. Classification (NCBI taxonomy): domain Eukaryota; kingdom Metazoa; phylum Arthropoda; class Insecta; order Lepidoptera; family Noctuidae; genus Helicoverpa; species Helicoverpa armigera. The sequence goes on along the minus strand of NC_087123.1, from coordinate 8,667,474 downwards.
AGTGGTAACTTTATACCATACTCACGTATTTTAATATTTATTTTCCAGGGTATATTCAGATGTGATAACAAACAGACCGTTGCCATTGCCCCTCGTTTTAAATGAACCGACGGAACCCTCGGTCACATGGACTCGACCACCGAAACCACATAACAATGTTATCACCCATCTAGTGTCAGAACTTGGGAGTCTCTTAACTGACAATAATTTTGTCTAGACATAAATACATCTACTAAATAAATTATTCAAACGTGAAGCATATTAATTAAGTAACTATGTAATTTATTGTGCTATTAATAAAGTTTTATATTAACATTTTAAATTGGAATTTCATTACATGAAGAAAGACCTTAATATTTTTTTAGTTTGAGTAATCCTAGAAGAAAGGTAAATAATTTTCTATAAGAGTACATTTGCAGGGTCCAAATGTAATCTATAGAAATATACCTGTAAGGTTTACACGGAACACGAAGTGTAACCGTGGGGAAGAGCTAAGTAAAAGAAGTTATTATGATACAAAAAGAAAAAAGGTTGCATGCTGGTGTTTTTTAGAATGACAGTAAAGCCATAAACGATAAGCAAATAGCAAATATCAGTTGACTGAGTCACCGTGACAGCTTGAAATGTGATATATTTCTAGCAAGGATCTGTTTTTGATATTTTATTGCAATGAACCGTATCAAGGTGAATAACAGGCATTTGTGGAATTTCTATGTGTTTCCTTTGATGTTCTTTACAACTGTGGCATGTAAGTATACCTTTTAACAATGGTAAATAAATCTCCAATTTGGGAATTTGGATTGAAGTCTTTGATCGAAGTGTAGGAAAGTTTGAAAACAAATCATCATTAAGGTACGGGATAGCTGTGCAAAGATATTCGAGTTCTTGTTAAAGAAAAAAAAGAAGACCGCCTCTAAGACGACCCACTGACCGATATTACACATAAGACTTCCAAGATAGATAGTAAAAATATTGATAATTAGTACCTATCTAACATTCTGTAGGTTTTCCAACTAGCAGACCAGATTTGGAGGCGCAGCCTGAGATAAGAGATGAGAAGCACTTTCCTAATGGCACAGTAGTTGGTAGATATACGTACATGGACAATGAAGGAAATCCAATACAAGTGAAGTATTACGCAGACGATGCAAGCTATGGGTAAAATATCAAGTATTTATTGAATTTTAAGAACACCGGTATTATTGGTCGGGTGAAAAAAAAATATATATCAAGCATTATTGACTTTATTGTTGTTCATATTATGATTAGAAAGTTAGAAGAGACCCCACTTTCTTGTTTTACCTATGAGAAAGGCTAAAGTCAGTTGCAGTGAAATAATCTATCAAAATCAGTTCCTGAATTCTAACATTTTAGTTCTAACATTTTTGCTTTATCAAGACTTTTTATTGCAGAGTGGAGTTAAAGAGCATTAAAGTTGTAGATTCAACAGGCGATTCATCACTAGTGTCAGCAGTAAGTGCAAATACAAATAGTCAGATTAGTCCGAATAGCCAACCTAATAAATTGGACTTCAATTTGATGAGGAATGTAGAATCTGATGCAAAGATGTCATCTACAAACATGCTACATGCTAATACCAACATGCCTATGATCGAAGCTGGGCAATCTGGCGCCAAATACAGAATCAATGAACCAATATACAATTTCCCAAACAGAGAAGGAACCAAAACGAATCGCTACAAAGTTGAGAAAACCAATCCTGATTATGAGATATTCTACCAGAATGAACTGAAAGGTCCTAGGAAGTGCAACAAGGATAAAGTTCGCGTTTATTTCGATAAAGAAAATAGGAACATTCGTAGTGTTTCAGTCAACAGTTTCGAAGCTGACAAGTTTTGTGAGCAATTCTAATTAGCTATTTAATGTATGTTTAGTAATAAAAGAGGTTTATGTTTAATAATATATTTTTTAAATAATTATCCTATCATGCTAACAATAGCGGTAATACGTCCGCGTTCATCGTAGAGGTCACTGACGGCAGATGACTTGACTATGAGGCACTCAGACCTGTCGTAGAGTAATGAAGGATCTTGCTTGTCCCTAACATGAACGGCATCGCCAATGTAACAATAGCCACGTCTCTTGTCTTCACCCAAAAGTGTTACCTGAAGAATTCATTCATCATTATTGATTTACTTTAAATATGGATCAGCCTGAGCCTTGGTTGAAAGGGCATGATTATACGTTACACTGCTTACCTATTCTACGGGAAGATTATAATTTGATGTTCACTTACACTAAACACCTTTTCTGCGTCATCTAATTTACAGAGCCATAGAAGAATAACTTCGTCGTCATCATGTATGTATTTATTAATGCATGACTTGTAGTCACTGCTGTCCTTGCTAAAACTATCTGTATTAGTCTGAAAAAGACGAAAAAATTAAAGGTATATAACATGCTTCGCATGTTATTTCAATTCGATCCTCCAATTTCCAAAATCTAAAAATGTATAGGTATATAAAATGGGTACTTCTAAATCGCTTTCGTAAATTTTCTCAGTCTGTGTATGGATGGTCCTGGTGAAGATTCGTGATGCATCACATTTCACATTTGGCAGTTTTATGTAGTTTGTTGGCATTCTCACTGCCATCAAAAGCAGTAGCTTGGAGTCTTTTATAGAACTGCGACCCGTCTGTACTGACTCTGTTCTCTTCTTGTTAGTCTGGTTCTGCCTAAAATAATCCATTAGAAAAGATTATTTATTTTATTGGCACGGAATATGATAGTCTCATATCATAATTGTAATATTTCTTCATACCTTTGGGTTTCGATTATAAACGTTGCCACGCATTGAACGTCAGTTGAAAAGTTCGAACATTTAAGAGAAACTTCTTGAGGGGTGATGTCATCTATGGTCGTTCTTGGTACTTTGGAATGGTCAAAGTGAAAATGCAGCATTATGGAATCAATCGTTACCATTTTCGAGCAGTTGGATACTGGACATAACACTGGCCTGGAAAAAAAATGATGTTGGAATATTTTGATATAAAGGTACGATAATTATTATTTTGTTATACCTTTGCACTGAATTGCAGTTTTGTGTTTCTTCTTGTATTGTTTCAGAAGTTTTAATAGAGTCATGATTTGGTGTACCACTTGATTTGCTCTCTTGGTAGTAAGGATTCTTGTATTCAATTGTTGTTTCAATTGTGTGCTTCGAAGAATTTTCCTAAAATTATATTAATTTAAAAATAAAATTATTTGAATATTTCAATAAAATTCAATTTATTCAATTCAATTTATTTATTACTAGATGTTGCCCGCGACTACGTCTGCGTGGGCAATATAGAATTTCCAATTTCGTTCATTTAATCGTTCATTGCACATCCCCCGTAGGTGATAGCGTGATAACATATAGCCTATGTGTTGAACCGGTCCCCAGGTAATAGTCATGCAAAATTTGATCTAAATCCATGCAGTACTTTTTGAGTTTATCCGGGACAAACATACAGACAAACAGACATACAGACAAAAATTCTAAAAACTACATATTTGGGTTCAGAATCGATTATGGATCACCCCCCAAGTATTCTTTGAAAAAAATATTCAATGTACAGTTTTGACTTTCCTTTTATTTGATTATATGTATAGATATAGATATCAAACTAATTTGTTCTAAACTTTTGTTTCTGACTATTCCCCACAGTTTCACCCGTGTCCATGTATACCATTCAACGAAATAGGTTCAGTAGTTTCAGCGTCAAAACAAATCAGACAGACAGAGTTACTTTGGAATTAATAATAAGTGAGGATGAATTTACCTTGCAACCATCTTCGTCTTTGCAGAAATCCTTCATCTCATTATCTAGTCCTGTTCAAAAGAATATATAAGAGTTAGCGAAATCTCAGATTTGATATTTGTACTATTACTATTCGTTTTAACTAATCCCTTACCCTGAGATATAAGTGCTTCATCATGATCGCCGCTAGCTAAATCTGCTTTTCCATCACAACTTTTGACTTGTTTCATGTCATTATCGGTATTGAAATCTTCTTCAGGATTAAAGTCCCCGCATTCATTTCTGTCTTCCATTTTCGCATCTGTGGCAAAAATCTTATCGTCAATGTTTTTAGTATATGTTGTTAAAGCTATCTACTTTATTTTATCTATAGTAATTTGGTAGAAAACAAATTGATGTTTGAAATTTTAACTTTTTTCGATAAGTTATATTATGTAAAAATTGCATACCACAACGTTGACAGCTCTTGCAGATGACGTGGCCCGAGTTGCAAACATAAAGTACTGACTTTGCCACAGTCTTACAACAAACTGAGCATTGAATCAATTTCTTTTCTGCGCTCAATGTATCGGAAGAATTGGAAATGTGAACCTTAAAGAAATTTATTTTATGTTATCAGGTGCAGGTATGTATTTAACGCAGCCTAATCTTCTACTACATGAGTTACAAACCTCTTCTCTCTTACCTCATGATCTGTCTAGCCTTTTTCCACCTATGTTGAGGATGGCTTCCAGTCTAACCGGATGCAGCTGAGTACCAGTGTTTTACATGGAGCAATTTTGTAAGACTGGTTGTCAGACTTTCTGGCTTCTGACTAGTCATATCGACTACCAAAGATATCAAAAAGACAGCTGGGACCCACCAGTCTCTCGTACCGTCCGAAACACTGAAGAACTCGTCATGACTAGATTGTCACCTATCCACGGATCGACCGCGTCAAGCGGTGCTTAACTTTATGATTGATCGATCCCCGCGGTTTTGACTTAACCACGTGCTCGTCTCTCTTACCGATAACCCTCTAAATGAAATATAAACCGTACCATGATTTTTAGAGGCTTGTTCTATCTACAGTGCATGAATGGTACAGAAAATGCTCTATATCAGATTATATAACATTACTTAGCATGCGGTAGTTCTATTACAAGTTCCATAAGATCCAGATGCTACGAGCTATAACTATAGATGAGTTGAACATTGCCACTTTGAATGTTATTTAACAGATACAAACCGAGGCTTAGTATTAATGGACATTTAATTCTTACCTAATATTATAGATACGGAAGTAACTCTGTCTGTCCGTCAATCTGTCGCGGTTTCTCGTCGAAACTACTGAACCAATTTAAATGATATTTGGCACACAGAAAGTCTACAGCCTGAGAAAGGACATAGGCTTTTTATCTGGCTATGAGAGGAAGTTCCTTTAACACAGATAGAACTGCGGGAAACTGCTAGTGAATCTGCAATTCTGAATCCTTTCACTTATTCATTTTATTTAGCATGTATTATAATTTAAATTAAACTTACCTATTTAAATCTACAAACCTGCTCCGATTATCTACTACTTATACAATGTGTCCCGGGGATAAGTGACCGCCCGAAATTTTTTGAATATTTGTACAAAATTAAGGATAATTTCTTTTATATTTTTGAAAAAAATCATAAAAAAAAAATTATTATCAGGCCTGTTAATAACAGGCTTTGCTCTTTTTTTACCGAGTAGGAGTCAAATTTCAACTGACTGTATTTTTGCATTTGTTTGAAATAGCAGCAAACATTGTTCTGAGCTATTGTAGGAAATATCATGTAGTTTATTAATAAATTAAAAGAAAGTGATATTAAGGGGGCATTTATTGGACTTATTTTAAAAAAACTGAAAAAAAGGCGTTATTTCCTTTGAATTTTTATTTTCTTTTTTTTCTAACAAATGTTTTATTTCATTTTTGTTATGTTTGATAATTTTAATTGATAAACTATGATGTCGGCTAGTCAATAAAGAAAAAAGAATTTAAAAAGATGTAAAAACTTAGGAAATATCTTAAAAAAACTGCAGCACGTCACAGTATTTACTAAAAAAATCATTAAAAAAAAACCAAAGGCGGTAAGTCCCAAATATAAAGGAAATTATCCTTAATTTTGTAAAAATATTCAAAAAATTTCGGGCGGTCACTTATCCCCGGGACACATTGTATATTTCCAAAGTATAGAGCTTACTTCTTACGAATGCAAAATGAATACTTAAAAATGTAGACCACGGTCCCTTAATTTGTTGTTGTCCATTGGCTTAGATACTTTCAAAGCAGTAAAAACTAAACCATCAGGCTTAATATTCCGCTTGCCTCTTATGCTAATAGGATTCTTTACGTCACCTCTCTTTATGTTTTGAACATAGGTATTTATTGATATGTAGCGAAAGTGTACTCTATTCCTCTTAACAGTAATGCCATGTATTGGTTTTGCATCCGGACTACTACATGACGTAATTACTCGTACAAAACGAATACAAATACAATAAGTGATCTGATTAGTCTACATAGCGACAAAAACATTACTTTACCTTCTTCAACATAATAAAATAGACGAAAGAATTATAATATAAATAAAGCGTTCTAAAATATTTAAAAATTCTGACATACAATGACGTTGACAGTAGCATCGTTAATAAGAAAAAAAAATCAAAAAAATACCATAAGGTAAAAAATAATAGACAATGCAATAATCAGAAAATACTACTTTCACTAATTAAATAAAAATAAAGTTTTTTTTTTTCGTACGTGAATAAGAAAGAACTTGTATTTTTTCTTTCCTCCAACGAACAACGAAGACACATAAAACTTACTCCATAAAAAATTGTATTACGACACTTTATGTAGTCCAGTAATATTTTTATTGTATTTTCAGCATAATTAATAACCCAATTATAATTAAAATGTCCTAATCAGATCAACCGATAAAGCTGTCACTATTATTTTTGATGAACTTGTGCAGCATGTACTTCGTGTTAATAATGTTATATATGCACCAGTTTTACTCGATTTTCTAGCTTACTTTTATAGCTAGTAATTTTTTAAGACTTTAGATGTATGTCAATCTTATTATTGAGCTTAATTGAGCGAAAATATTGTTCATATTACAATTTGATAATGCCTTTAATGTTTAATTCTAATCTATTTCTCGTTGTTTTTAGATGATGCCTTGGCTCCAACTTGGGTTTGAATTTCAGTAATAGATCTATATTTATTTATTAAATTAAACTGCCAGTATCCAAAAGCACCTTTTATCATTTGCCTTGCCATAGTGGTGCAAAATGTTTGCGTAACTAGGTCATAAATAAATAATCAATGAAAAAGTATAGAGGTAATACATTTAAGTATTTTTGCAATGCCAATTTTTTATACGAAATCTTTAATTTGATTACCTATTGTAATACAATAATAAAACTTATTGTTTCTGCACTTTTGATAAGTAAGATATGAAATTAAAATTGATACGTGCCACAAACCAACAGAGACACTTTTATCGAGGCCTATTTTTCAACAGTCTACCATTCGATGATCGAATCTGATTAAGCTGAGGACGTGTTAAAGAGTCTTTTCACAATTAATCTTCTCTATACTCTCGTTTGAAGTCAAGACCTAGCAAAAAGGTGCTTTATGCTCCAACGACTATAGCATCACCTGACAAAACCAGTTCAAAACAAATCCAGTCGCTTCCTACAGTAGGGAATCAATCCACCATGACTAATTGGAACCTCCACCGCATTATCTACAACACAATATCAACATCATTGATTTACGTCATACATAATATAATTTTCTGGATACATAACAACCAGTACATTACTCTATTGTCACATAATTAGGTGGTGCAAGGAAAGTGGGCTAGCAATTGCGCGCAACTTATGTAACTGGTCGCGTATTAGTGACATATTGTAATAGAAAAACATGCAAAACCTACTTATTTTGTTTTGTTTTTCTTGAGCAAGGGAGCGGTAGGAAACTAACCGAATCGAATGTTCACAAATCCGAATAGTTTTGTAATAACTGTAGCTCATCATCGTGCATGGAATTAGATGTAAAACTTCATTAGTTTGATACTCTTTTTGGTTCAAATCGGTATTTGAAATTGGAACCAATAAGGCAGTCTTTTACAGAGTTGTAAGTAGGTGACGATCCTATTACGATATTGACTAATAAATTAACAATAATTAAACATAAGTCAGCTTCGATTAATGACATATATTATTCTGATATTACCGACTTAACAATACAATTTCTTCACAGCAGGAAGCTTCTCTAATGCTGGTATCTGCGGTTGTATTTTTGTACGTAAACTGACGTAAGTGTAGCAGTCATCTATCGTACCTATTATGTATTATTCAATCGACATCGATGTTTATGCTGCTCTCCTGTTCATTACTATGAGTGATGATTGAGAGGTTAATTTTAAGTCGATGTTGTTTTGTTTGTGGTGAGTGTTAGTAGGTGTTTTTATGGCTGAGTAAATACCGGAGCGTTTGATGATTGCATGCAGTGTTGATAACCGCTGGACGTAGTTGAATGTAATGAGATTGTTCACTAACTGATAGGCGTGCAACTATGATATAACTTGTACCTGCTTGTTGTACGCGGTGGCGCCTTATTAAGGTTAATTTTAGTCAATGTTTGTTAAGTATGGTAAAATTAACACAGATAGTTGTTGACTTATGGTAGTAAGCACCTGTTTATAGGGTAAGGCGATCTGAAGATACATTTTTTTAAAGGAAGAAGAATATCGAAAAGTTTTTTATGTATTTTTTTTACGATAGTTACAAATTAATCTGAAATGATTATGAGTATTTATAGAGTTTTACAAAATTGTCTCAGCGAAATTAAGACAACATAAGTGACTCTGCGGAAAATCACTTATATTGATTAGTCAATGGATTTTAGTTTAATGAAAGATTACAACTTAATAAAATTGTGATTATAATTAATAGATTACAATTAAAGAAATTATGACCCAATTGGCACCTAACTTAATTTCTCAATGACATAAACTTTAAAAGTTTTTTACTTACAAGATTATCAATCAAATATAATCAATAAAACAATTTTATTAACAATTACTTTAGCTACAGTTTTAATATTATCGCCCCAACATGCGGCATACCCACCACCCTAGGTACCCACATATAAATCTAGCGAGTAGTTTCACTCACCACATTCGATACTCAGCTTTCGAAACGAGTGTATCATTCGATTTTTTTTTAGTTTTTAAATCGATTACGAATCGTGTGCTGGTGACTTAGTTAGAAGTAGTGGTGTTAATTTGAAGAATCGAAAATGGCCTTCAAGGTAAGATGCCTTGCAATAAATTTAAAAAATATTGTAACTTAACATTTCCAACACTCCCTACTGAACTTAAGGATCAAAAATTAAAATAACGATCTAATTAAAACAAATAAAAATAACTTATTTTTAATTAATGTAAACGTAAATTATACAAAATTTAATTTACGATTTAACTAACTTTCTTCTGCTAACAATAAACATATTATTATTAGAAGACTATAAAATGACTACTAGTTTTTAAATAACTTGAATTCATGCACATCTTATTTCTCATTTCTGTGACGTCACATAACGAAACTTTGTATCTAGGCAAGTTCGTTTTTACCTAATCTTCAAAAAGAAACTTTTGGCACTATCTATTGATATTACCCTTATTCAAAAGTAAAATCTCCCTTCTATCTTGGCACTGAAATACAGAAAGACCAATACTAATTCACCAAAATTACGATCGTTTGCCAAATCCTTACATTGATAAGCTTTGAACTCTACTGTTAAAAACATCATGTTCTGATAAAAAGTTGATGTCATTCTTGCTATTAAAAAATATAACAAACAAAAGCCACTTCTTAAAAGGTCATTAATACGATCTTCAAGTGAAAACAAGAGTAACACTTAACATTCCCGAGGCGCAAAAACCTATTCTACGTAAACATCAATGGTATCTTGAAAGTCTATGAGAATATTGGAAAAACTATCCCATTGTTTGATGGGAGATAGATACGTTACGATACATTGTGTTCAAGTTCAAAATAATGGGTAATGACTCTGAAAAACTAATGGATTCTAGATTTGTTTTTGTTTGTTTTCTGAGCTTACATAATTGCCATTCTGAAGTAATTCGTAATTAACACCCATTGACTTTAGTCATGAGTGAAATTATTAATAACTGGTGACCTGATGTTTCACTTAAAACCGAATTAAGTGCTGTACTATTATAATTGACCTCCTGAATTCCATAGAGAAATATAAATGGTTCAATGCCTATTACGAGCCCTTAGGAATTAATAATTAGAGGTGATGCTCAACAAAAACCTAGATTTGAAAATGGTTTTCATACATCGTAGGAGAGAATGAACGATAATCTTCAATGCTATTTATTAAGCACATATGTATATAAAACTTACACGTTTATGCAACACTGTATTTCCAGCAATTTTCTACAAAATCCAATATCCAAAGAGTTTAATTAAGATAAGTTTAATAACAGCTGTGGTTGTTTGATTAATCAAGTAGGAAGTCAATTACTTAGACACATTAGATTAAAGATAAAGTGTAACACATGCACGAAGATTCAACAGTTTTATACATATAAAACATAGATAAAATAATCGAGCATGATACCATTGAATATGTATATCAGTTCAATTCGGTATTTGATAGACTAGTTTAAAAATCGAACCAAAACCAAAGTCAACTAGCCAATACCTAACTCATCATCTCCCTTGCCTTTTCCCAACTTTGTTGTGAGTACCAGTGTTTTAAAAGGGGTGACTGCTATCTGACCTTCTGAACCCAGATACCTGGACAACCCAATACTCCTTTGTAAGACTGGGTAGCCACTGATGATAATTTTGACGAAGAAAAAAAATCTATGTCTTATTTCAGAATGTCACAATCCGATAAAATATATATTTTTATTTTTACAGACATAGGTATTTCCTCTAATTTTCAGTTGGTGATCGTAGCTCTGACCCTAATAGCGTGCACACACGGCAAGGTCTTCTACAACTTACGACCAATCAGGGTGGTCCACTCCGACTTGCAGCCAGCTGCCACGATCGTGCACCAAGAGCCTAAACTCAGCTACGAACACCACCATATCTCGGAAGATGAACACGTTGATTATTATGTGAGTATACCTTTTTTAATGATAACTAACCGTTTAACCGCGGTTTTACCCGCATTTCGTAGGAACTACTGCCTGAAACCGGATAAAATCTAGCCTGTGTTCACCGAGGATAATGTAGCTTCCGTACAGTGAAACATTTTTTTTGATCGGTCTAGTAGTTTCCGAGTCTATTCATCAAACAAACAAACATCTTCCCTCTTCTTAATATTGGTGTAATTGTGTACTTTCAAAGTTTGGATGCCGTTAACTAACCATGAAGGCAAAGATTACGAGGAATGTGTGATATGGTCATAATAAAGTAATTAATATTCTTACACGGAAATTCTTATATTTGGAATTGAAGAAGCGATGTAGGTACCCTTTTAATATAAGCTAACGAGTAGATAACATTCAAAGGCACAAAAAAAAAACAATTAGGTAGAATTTGAGCGCAATTATTGGGTATACATACATATATTTAAATTCAATTTTATTTTCCATTTTTTGTCAAGTACGAAAACAACAGAAAAACGGTTAATTGCTATTACGAAAACTATTACAAGTGCACATGCAGTAACCGTTACGTCTAAGTGAATAACAGTTTAATTATAACCACTCAACATCAAATATGGGTAAAAGTAAATAAAAAACGGAACGTAACGTTTTGTTACAAAACGTTATTATTGGGTATTGCGTAAAATGTATCGATTTATGACTGATACCTATCGTAATCTATTAGTATTACACGAGTAATGTGGATAAGTAATACAAAACAATACTTTGCTCATATTCATTGCGTGACTGTGTAATGGCTTTATTTGTATCGTAAGGAACATTTATACCTTTTGACGCCAATCCATTCAAAAAGGTAAGGTCTGATCTGTTAAAGACGGCACATAATATCACTATGTAATTTTAGATTCCCTCCAAAATTCCAGTCCCTCTTTCCTGCTATGTATCCCACATGGTAGTGAGGTCAGTTTTCCTAATTTTTCTTCTCCACTTCGATCTATCTACGACATCGCTCTCGGACACCTGGCACTCATTCGCCTTTCACCACTACATCCCTCCATAAATTTTTGGTAACACCTTTACTAATCTAAATCTATTTGTTTATCTGTCTATCGGGCTTTTCTGCCAAAACTAGGGAACCGATTTAAAGAAAACTCTTCGCCTAACAAAGGGCATGTTCTACTTTTTACCCTATTGCGGACAGTAGTTCTGCTGGGACTAATGTAAAACCATGAGGAATAGCTATTATGCTACAACATGGAAAAATATACATAGGTACTATGCGGTTCTTAAACGTTATACAACGTAATCCCATACTTAAAGCAATGGTTTATGTTACACACCACAATTTTCTACGCTTTCATCGGTAACTTTGGTTTCCATTCACAGAACCGTTAGGTACATACGAGTTATTATTTTTTTTAATTATTTGAAACGTTTATTTTAAGTTGTCCTATGTTTTATTATGTAAAGTAAATGGGTATTTATATGAATACATCGGTAGAACTCAAAAAGTACATAGAGAGTCCTCACGGATATAGGATTGTAGATTTTAATTAATTACTGATTTAAAAAAATACTTATTTCTAGATTAGTCGCTTGTGAAATAGTGTGCAAATTTTTGTTTTGCTATTTTCTATTTTCCACATTGGATGACACAAAAAGAATTGTCAATAAGTACAAAATAACATAATATAATACAGATATTTAATGTTAATAAAAAGCAATATGTAAATCAATTAAAAATTTTGTATAGGCCGAGATATTCCGTGTGATAGTAATTTACGTAATTTCCCAAGATATAAACACAGATTTGAAGACATTGCGTAAGATCCCGACAAGGGAGGGAAATGCTAATCGCGACTTATTAATACATTCAAGTTATGTTTTTATACCATAAATCACGTAATATTCACGAATTTATATATCCATTATTTATTACGACAAATATAGAGCTATTTTATATATTTTTTTCTTTTGGATTTTTTTTTTATTTATTTATTATATATCACAAATGTAGCCTTATCTTATGTGCTAAGCCCCACAAAACCGTTGTAATGGTTTGACTGTGGGGTCAGTGAGTATCCTCAATAACAATTTTTTACTTATAACTAAATACTAGGTATATAGATAATTTAACTTGCAATTACATATAAATCTTAAATAATTTCTAAATAATATAATTTTAATTTACGCTTGAATCTTTTTATATTAGTTTCACTCCTTATGTCTGCCGGCAGACTATTCAATAGATAAGGTATTCTCTTTTTTAATGTTCTGTCACCAAAGTAGTTGGTGACTCTGGGTACATTAAATCTACCAGCAGCCATAGATCGTGTATTATGGTTGTTCTTTACATAAGTTAAGTTATGCTCTTGGATACAGTGGTGGTTAACTAATAAAAGATATCTATGTTTAAGAGTAATTGGTAAAATTTTGCATATTTTAAATAATTTTCTATAGTCTCCTTTACAGCTGCTTTTAGTTTTTTTAGTAACAAGTAGTTTTAAAAATCTAATTTGAAGGGCTTCCAATTTATCTAAGTTAGTTTTGAATGTTAAACCATAGCTGTCAAGAGCATAGCTCATAATATTGTGGATCTAAGGAAAAGCACTAAATTAATCATCATCTGATTCAAAAACGATATTCCATCATACATAAAACGCCAACACGAGTTAACTTATTAGGTAATTAACTTTTATAAATGTTACGTGAAAATATCGTAAACTATCACTAACATTGCCAATAATAATGTTTATTAAGAACAGTAAAACTAATAAACAATAAGAGTAAAAGTTAAACGTAAAACAGCTGTAAACGTCATTCCTAACTTCCTAGCTCAATTGCGAACAACAATGCCGTCGAAAGCCAATTCTTATGACAGTATATGTAAAAAAGTCACATAATTATTAGTGCTTACGTCTGTATCTCGAATGAGCAGGAATTGCGACAAGATCGCGTTTCCTGTGTGACGTTCCGCTTGTTGATGAACTGTGCTCGTGCGCAAGTTATACGGGGTTGGTACAAACTGGAAAACGAAAGCGATTTGCTATAACTTCTTGGCATTTCTGTTGAATAATTAGTCTGTATGGTCAAAAATAATATTTTAATTGAAAATAAACACCTTATGCTAAAATCTATTAGACTTAAATAGTAGTGTAAGTCAAATAGGTTATTGTGACCACTTCTGTTTTGAAAAGACTGTGTAGGGAGTTCTTGCTTTTTCTTCTCCATAAGACCCACTCCTTGGTACCGTACACCTCTTCAATCTTTAACAGGTCTATACGGAATAAGACATCACCATAAAATCTACTATTTACTTTAGACCTCAAAGATTGAAGAAGAAATTTCACATAACTATCTGTCATAAGTTATGATCTGGTAATTAACAAAAATAAAGTTATAGATCACGCAAGACGTTGTAGATCTAAATATCCCATAGATAGATGAAGAAATCGTAGCGCCTATAAATTAACTCCACAATATTCTATCTATAGCACAGTTGCGCACTATCACGTGGTGAGTTCAAACGGTTTCACTATCACTACTCGCATGACACTTCCGAGTTCACTATTTGCATGCGGACGATATCTGACATTCATGACATAACCCGAAGCCGTGGTAACCTCATTGTGAGGGAAATTGCTTTGACCTGCCTGTTTTAGTTGATTGGATGTCGCGTTCCTTTGATTTATTATGTATCCGATTTCTTTTGGGTTATGTGTTTGCATATTTTATATTCGGTGTTTCATAATAAGGGTCAAATAGTTGACTATCTAATCTCAACTTGATAGACTTTTGATCGTAATCCTCGATACGAGTTTCGTCTTCTTCTTATAAATTAAGTTGTATGATTATGAAGGCTAATTGAATTTATTTATTTTAATTTCAGGCGTATCCAAAATACGTCTTCAAATATGGCGTGAATGACTTCCACAGTGGGGACATCAAGACTCACCATGAAAGTCGGGACGGCGACGTTGTCAAAGGTAAACTTTTCTTCTTGTTGCTATTGCATGTTATTTAATAATTAGTAGTGACATAAAATTGATTTTTATTTCTATAATCTAATAATTGACTTCCGTTGAAGTAACACTATTTAGCTACGCACAACAAAATAGGTAATAAGAAATAAATAAATACATGTTTTATTGGCATAAAAATAAGGTACAATTATATTGGAAGCCCTGGCTCCTGAGCTAGGTGAGACCTGTGTTACAGAGGCTAGAAAACTACGTGCGTGCTCATATTGAGCGATACATCAACCCATGGCCATATAACATGATAAAACGCAGTCACATGATTATTTATGATTAAGTAATACCTTCTACATCTACTCATATCTAACCATAATCAACTTTCATGTTTCCAGGTCAATACACAGTGGTTGAACCCGACGGCTCCATTCGCACAGTGGACTACACAGCCGACAAGCACAATGGTTTCAACGCCGTGGTCCACAAGACCGCTCCTATCTCGCCCCATGAGGCTGCCCATCTTCACCACTAACCCACTACTGATTAAGAGACCTATTGGATACTCCGATTGAATTTCTTTGCAGCCCAAATTAGTTATGATTGAAAATGGTTTTAGAGATTATAATCAATGTTCCTGCTGTGACGTTTCATGACCATAATAGTTTCAATGATGAATGATGTGGACTACAGATGAATCTATTATGGTTTTAAGAATTTGCAATGCAGCTTCAGTTCGATTACTAGTTCGTTGAATTTTATTTAGTCCCAGATTTTCTCAATCCGATCAAAAATATTAATTGGAAAGAGAAAAAATATTCTAGATCTAGTTCATGTGGCGCGACGATCAAAATATTTTCAATTTAATATTTTGGGCGTTCTGCTCTGAAATTCATGCCGGAGTTATCTTCATGCCGTAGTTAAGTAAATTTTGGATACAAAAAATGATTGCGAGTTCAATCGAGGCCAATTTTCGATTTTATACGATTACTGTGTAGATTAAATGTTTATTTAATATTTTATATTGTAGTGTGAAATATTTTTTGAAATTATTTTACGAAAGGGTGAGTCAAGTATATCGATCTCTAGTAATTTGATTGTTGAACCCTTCGTTTATTTATTATTATTGTTAAATATTTCTACGAAAAGTACCTGAGTAATTGTAGGTTGATTTTGTACTGTATGTCATAGAATGTCCTTCGTTGGTTATGTATTGTGTATTTACTGTTTTTATTGATGTTAAGTAGCAACTATTTTGTCAATAAAACGACAAATTCTTTACATCGTTTGTTGTTATTTGGAATAGCGGCCGTTCTAAACATCAAACTTCCTTTTTTGAAGGCGGTTAATGCCCAGAAATATTTAAGGGGTACATTTTAAGACCGTTTTTGTACATTTATTTCCTACCAACACCTATATCATAGAACAATGTAAGTAGGTGCTTCTATTCGCTTCTGTAATTGTATTTTTTCAAAACAAAAACAAATCTCAAATAGGTACCAATTTAACCAGCATACCAAAACCCTATAATTAAAAACCTTAAACTGTAATATTCATATCATTCAAATTCATAATAAATTCTATTGCGTGGGAACACCTGAAGGACTTTTATCAATGCCAGAATAAGATACATACCGTAGAACATAATTTGTAAGGAAAAATCGTTTGTTCGTAGTTCTATGTGAATAGGAACAATGAGATATAAAGACGTGCGTGATAACAATGGCGGTACGGCTGTCCCCATAGATTTTAATTTCTCGTAAACAATGCCGTAAATAGATTTTGTAGTAACTAAATGTATTTTGTCTAGAGCTATTATATAGTGCTGCATGGTTTTGTACTGCAATGGGAAGTTTTTATTTTACAGAAAAAAAGTAGTAAAACATAAAGGCTACTCAGGGAAAATATGCCAGTATCTTGACGTATATAAGATGAAGTTTATAGTGTCTTGATTTTCAAGGGTTAGTAATAATATATCTTTTCGGGAAAACAGGCATGTACAAACAGACATGTACATATAGCACTTTTTTTTGTTAACGATGGCACAAATCATCACATACAGCACTCAAAAAATATTCTGGTGTTATATACCACAGTATTTCTTAAGCTAACGAATAAGACCTTTTTTATCGACGTAAAATCATCAAATGACCCTCCCGCTGTGGGTTAGCAGCGGTGAGGGAGTGTCAGACTCTTACTGACTAAAATCGTCGTGTTCCGTCATAGGCCTTTTATGTACCAGGGCCGCGGTATCTCTTTCGAACAACCCGCAGCCCCGGCAGGCCTTGCCCTGCTGGCCCCGCTGGGTTGCTGACGTCTCTTTGAGGAGCGCGTGGAACAACGCGCCGTCGACACGGGTCTGTCGTCTAGGAAGACAGAGGGACGATGAGCCACCCGAACTCACCGCCCACAGACCCACGCCTACGGTGGCCGGGAGTCATCTCGCGACACCCGGCGCCCATGGTGTCTACCTGGTCCAGCGCGGCGGCCGGGATGAGAGGTGCGGACTCTCTGGCGTTCCGCCTCCTCCTTCTCGAGCATGACCGCTTCGCAGAAGGAGGCGACGGCATCCCATTCTCGCCCCGGACCATGGCCTGAACCAGGGCCGGACGCGAGGTCGCCGCCGCCCAAAGCCTCGACGAGGACCCGGCGGTGCCCCCCATGCGGGCACACCTGGACTGTGTGGTCCACCGTGTCCTCGGGGCTGTCCGCACAATGGTGACACCCGGCGCCTCCTCACGACCGATGCGGTGCAGGTACCTCCCGAAACAACCGTGTCCGGTGAGGACCTGCGTCATGCGGTACGTGAGGGCGCCGTGACTCCTCCCGAGCCACTCCTCAAAGAGGGGACTTACCGCCACGATGGTGGCGTGCCCTGCACTGGGTTGCGATAGTCGCTCCCTCCAGGCCACCATGAGATCGCGCCGGAGCTCCGCCCGCTGCGCGACAACTTGCCGCGGCAACGGGGTTTCTCCCCGGCGCTGAGCCTCCTCGCGAACGAATAAGACCTTAACTCACGTTATCTGAATCTTTGTCGAAATTCAGGGTGTTCGTAATTACTTCATTA
Source organism: Helicoverpa armigera (assembly GCF_030705265.1). Classification (NCBI taxonomy): domain Eukaryota; kingdom Metazoa; phylum Arthropoda; class Insecta; order Lepidoptera; family Noctuidae; genus Helicoverpa; species Helicoverpa armigera. Next base: position 8,649,499 of record NC_087123.1, on the reverse strand, counting down.
GCCCTTTGTTGTTAGCCACTTGGGAAAACAAAACAAATGGACATTATGCTAATCCGATGTTTGTTATCGCGACGATAATCAAAAGTTCAATGGCTCATCTATTAGCAGAAGCGTTTAGTTTTACAAATTGTTCTTTTATTTTATTAGCTGTTCTTTCCTTATTTGCAGTATTGCTTGAGGTAAGGTGTTTAATTGAAATACGAAAGTATAATAATTAAGTACTTGTTATATTTTGGCTTTGTTATGTTGGGATTATTAAATCCAATAAATATTTATAGTCACATCCCCTCACTGATCCAAAACAGAGTTAAATAACAAAACGTACACCAAAACAGCTTCGATCCCGAATAGCCTTACTGTCTAAAAACTACTTAAGCCCTACTGTCTAAACAAAAATGTTTAAGACAAACTGCAGATAAAGGACATAGCATTAAAACTTGGATAACCCCATTTGTATGTATATCAACAATAGAATGTGCAGGCTGGTGATTCCAATGTGAACGAATCGTCGGTAAAGTCTTATTTACTTCCATGTAATAAAAGGGTGAAAGACAGAGTTGTCCAAATCTTTGTAGTTCTACCAATCGCTAAGCGAATCAAATGCGAAGGTTTACACTCGATGAAAGGACTATCCTATTGTTCCGGCAAGGAAGTGTCAACCTTTGGATGGTAGAAGGTGATAATCCAAGTCTACTTAGAAACAAAGACAGAGATTGGTCACAGTCTGCCATTCTTTGTTTGGGTTTGTATGATTAGATACGGTGTTTGTAGTAAAAAAATATTTGCTGAGTATCGGAAGACGAGATTTTACGATGTTCTAAATATAGATATCGCGACTAATGTTACAAAAAGTTGGAAGTATATTGTTGGTTTATTTGTTAGGTGTACTAGTAAATTGATTCACGTGCTTCACAAAAAGCGGTTACGAAACGTGTGGGGCGCCTTAGAATAAAGCCTGCTAGAGCTACAAAATTGTTTGAAAGCGTTACCGAGGCCCTGGTACACAACGGGCTCCAGAAGGTACAGATGGTTTTTGGTCCATTAGAAAATGACAATCACTTCTGCTGCACCCACAGCTAGAGGAGTTCTAATGATTTGCCACATGTTCTCCATCTCAAAAAAGGAATACTAATAAAATAAAAATGATAATGACTTTTAACATCCAAAGTTGTGTTTTTTTCTTTTATTTTATTCTTATCTAGGTATATGGATATTGCCGGGGCTGCGGGTTGTTCGAAAGAGACCCTGGTACATAAAAGGCTTATGACGGAACACGACGGTTTTTAGTCAGTAAGAGTCTGACACTCCCTCACCGCTGCTAACCCACAGCGGGAGGGGTCATTTGATGATTTTTGACGTCGTTAAAAAAAAAATGTACATGGATATGGAGTACAAAAAGTTAAGGGTATAAAGTTATTTTTAGGACACGATGATGATGATGATGATGTCCTCCTAGCCGATTATCGGCTACGGCGGCTGTTCTCATTTAAGGAGATCAGCCAATTGCGCAGGACATATTATAGTGCACAAGCATTTGCGCAAACACAGGTGCACTCCCTATTCCTTCACTCTCATAACCCGATGGGACGGCAATCCGACACGACCAGAGAGAGATCAGGCGCAGGACCGACATTTACGTGCTCTCCGATGCACGGGTGTATCAATCACCAATTTCCAGGCTCCGGGCTGCTTTGTGAAAGTCTTCTAAAACCCACAAAGCGATTTCGGCCCGACCCGGGAATCGAACCCGAGACCTCGTGCTCAGCAGCCGCACTTGCGACACATTATTATTATTATTATAAATGTATGTCTCTTTTTGACCTCGGGACTACAGAGTCCCGGATTTTTGGGAGCCGAAATTGGGGCCGAAGCCAACACGCTGAAGCCCTTTTGAGACAACTTTAATGAAATGATGACACAAAACCGACGATTATCCCTGTATACACTATAGAAATGTACCCAAGGACAATCCTCGGTTCTGTGCTAAACTATTGCTAACTATGGATGAAAACTACTTGGGCTATTATGATGGAATGCTAGTGGACTAGGAATGGGGAAACTACGGGAACTATGGCACCTGCCGATAACAATGTAATAAATACACGTAAAAATGGCAGGTGGAGACTCGCCAACTCACTTACTGGGCCCCCGGGAATCAGTCACTGAAAAGCAACAAGAGGGCAACAGGGACATGAGCGGCTGAGAAGGGTGAGGATACCTCGGCGGACTTTAAACGCAGATCACGCGCTCCCTGTGGGTCCAGCATCACCGGCCCACTCGCCACTTACCACGAGGCACCTACCCTCCGAGCATTGCTCTAGCGACTCCACTCTGACCGGCCGGTGAAGGCAAGCCAAGAGGCGGGAGACCTATCCCCCGTCATGCTTCACTCCGGCAAGCCGGAGATGGGGGACAGTATACTCTCCCTGGAGCACTCGGATATATAGCCCCGCGGGGTCGCTACTCCCCGTCATCCGCCTCAGATGCCCTGCGGGGCTTATTATTATTATTATTATTATTATTTAGGACACATTATTGCAATGAAGACATAAAATAGGCAGCCAGTGGAAAAATGTACTTACTCTTAAAACGATTTCAGCACACAAAATATACAACACCTTAACTAGAAATACACAGTTTCACACGAGATCAATAACCAAGGCTTAGTTAGCTTCGCACCTTATCTTCATCACGTATGCACAACATAAGCTTATAACCAGTATTTATTGCTATATAATTCTCATACTTCCCACACTAATCAGGGGAACACCATAACAATATTGCGAGAAACATAAACTGCTGTGACCGAAGCTGTAACAAGTTCTATATTTTGAAAATACAATTTATTTAAAAACTTAAGTACACAGTCAGGTACACTTAGGTATATATTTGCTTAATTTGTTTTACGAATGGTACTATATTTGCTGTTAGTCATTTGTTTTTGAAACTTACCTTTATTGTATGACCAAAGAGGCTGTATTGTACCTGTCGCCATAGCCTTGTTTATAGTAGTTTCATGTTAATTTAGTTGCCATATTCAGAGTGTCTGTGGTACGGTCTTGAAAGTATCTACTTAATTCAGGGACGAGAATTAAGTTCAAGTCGAAAAAGATATTATTTAAAAAATGCACTGCTTAAAATAATTGATAGTATTGTAAAATCTAGTAACGATTCAAATAGATAATAGTCTGTTCACTAGTAATAGTGTGCTTATTCACACAATTTAGGCAAATGATGTACAAAATGACAATTTATACTTCTAAATGCAATTTGGCAGAACAATACGTGAGTATGCATAATTATATTGTGGAAATGCAATCGCAAACGTGTAGTTGCATCTTATGAATAAAATACCCAATTTCATTAAACAGAGAAACTGTAAATTATCAACTGTGGAAAGGAGATCATTCAAGTCTCGAACAATTTGTACCCAGAAATGAAAGTGCCGGCCAAAAGAAAAAAATAGTAGATTCTTGTAGAGAATAATGCCCTGAAGATTTTTTACTATTACAAGAATCGTCTACAATTAACCCCCCGGCTGCTATTTGACTTTCAAAATACCAAAAAATCTCACAATGTTTGGAGCATTACATAACGGCCCCAAACTGGAGAAGGCAGCCGCTGCCTTCAAAGGACTCCTGCCCAACCTGGGAATCAAATGACTTGGGCTGTGGGGAAGTCAGACACTTACTGACTAAAACCCATCATGGAGAAACCAGGGTCGCGGTAATTCTTGCGAACAATCCCGCAGCCTCAATAGGCTTTGCCCCGCTAAAAATATCGTACGATTCTTGTCGAGGATGTCCTGAAGATATTTTACTAATATAAGAAACATCTTCGGTTAATCCCCAGACTGCTATTTGAGTTTAAAGTGTGAAAACCGTGAATAAAAAATCTATACTTGAATGTTACGGGAAATAAAGTCCACAGTATTTTTTTAACTAATCGAACGTCTACGATATACCCCCCCCCCTCCTGCTACACCGAGTAGACTTACTGATTTAAAACCATCATTTTCCTTCTGATAATGTACCAGGGCCGCGGTAACTCTTTCGAACAATCCCGCAGCCCTGGCAGGTTCTGACCCTGGTGGGCCCCACTGGGGTTTGCTGACTGTCTGAGGAGGGCTTGACTTGTCAACGCTCGCCGCCGAAACGGGCCTGTTGTCTCCAAGGAAACGAAGGGACGATAAGCCTCCCTAAACTCACCGCCCACAAACCGACGTCTACGGTGCCGGGAGTCTTCTCGACACCCAACGCGCGTGGTGACTTCCACGTCTACCTCAGCGGATTGGGATGAGAGGCGCGAACTCTCAGTTATTGCACTGCCTCCTTCTCTGGCATGCTGCGCAGAAGGCATCTCATTCCTCCTCGCCCCTATTATTTTCCTTTGGCTCATAGTGCCTCTGTCTCCTTGGAAACAGCAGGTGTCGGAGGCGTGCATTGTTCAAGCCCCTCTCAGAGAATCAGTAAACCCCAGGCGACCCCCAAAACCTGGCGGGGCTTCGGGGTTCGAAAGAGTTACCGCGGCCCTGCAGCATGGTCAGAAGGAACACAACAATCAGTAACAGGCTCCTCGGTGTAGCAGGAGGGAGGGGGGGGAGGGTATATCGTAGACGTTTGATTAGTTAAAAAAAACTGTGGACGTTATTTGCCGTAACATTCAAGTATAGATTTTTTATTCACGGTTCTACCTTTAAACTCTAACAGCAGCCTGGGGGTTAACCGAAGACGTTCCGCGGGGACAAGGCCTATCGGGGCTGCGGGATTGTTCGAAAGAATTAATAATAAATAATGGCGTCCACGGCCAAATTCAGCCACGGCGCTGTTCTCATTTTAAGGAGTTCAGCCAGCTGCGCAGGACATATTATAGTGCACGAGCATTTGCGCAGACACAAGTGCACTCCCTATTCCTTCCCTCTCTTAACCCGATGGGACGGCAATCCGACACGACCGGAGAGAGATCAGGCGCAGGATCGACATTTACGTGCTCTCCGATGCACGGGTGAATCAATCACCAACTTCCAGACTGGCTGGGGCTGCTTTGTGAAAGTTTAAGAAAACCCACAAAGCGATTTCGGCCCGACCCAGGAATCGAACCCGAGACCTCGAGCACAGCAGCCGCGCTTGCAACCACTAGACCAACGAGGCAGTCTAAAGAATCGAATGAGTCGAAAGAATTACCGCGGCTCTGGCTACCCCATGATGGGTTTTAGTCAGTAGGAGTCTGACTTCCCACAGCGAGAGGAGTCATTTGATGACTTCCCAGGTTAGGTAGGAGTCCTTTGAAGGCAGCGGCTGCCTTCTCCAGTTTGGGGCCGTAATGCAATGTTCCAAACATTGTGGATTTTTTTGGTATTTTCAAAGTCAAATAGCAGCCGGGGGGTTAATTGTAGACGATTCTTGTAATAGTAAAAAATGTTCAGGGCATTATTCTCTACAAGAATATATTATTTTTTTACTCTGGCCGGCACTTTCAGTTTTGGGTACGAAATGGATGATCTCCTTTGTCGAAATCCCTATTAAAATGTTTCTCATTTATTTATAATTTTACCGTGCCACGAGAGCTGTAAATCGCAGAATAATTATTGCAGTCATCTACGTAATTGAACCCAATAAATACACAGCTTACGAAAATATCTTAAACAAACAAAACTCAACAAGAAGTCTGTTCTCGTTTAGCAATCTAAACTACACGAACCTTATAGCGTGCGAAAATTTTCTCAATTAGCCGCCGCGAAACGTTGGAGGAAACTTCATTTTCGGAAGGCTTTCGGCAGTAAGGAACGCGTACCAAGGCTGGCACTCAAATAAGGCCACATATAAATGCTTGCGAACCCACTATTGTGGTATTCAAGGAGTAGACGTTGATGAAGACGGTTGTTCCTAGTGTTTGTTCAGTTGTTCAGTATCAGTGTTTGGTAAAATGTGTCGTTGTTTGTGCTTGATTTTGGCGGTATGCGTAGGAGTGTCGGTGGCTGCGCCGAAAATTCCGGCGTCGGGGCGTGTGTATATTGGCCCTGGTTATGATTATTATGTGAGTTCTTTTTACTTTTGGTAATATTCATTTAAGCAAATATGATGGTTTGAAAGCTGAGAAGTTGTACTTACCAACTAGCTAGCTTCCAAAATATTAATTAATTGTTTATTGAAGAATGCGTGTGCTATTCTTATAATCTGTGGTAGCTATGTAATTAACGAGAAATAAAAGTTTTTAGGGTTCCGTACCCAAAGGGTAAAACGGGACCCTATTGTTTTCGCTTCTCTGTCCGTCCGTCCGTCTGTCACCAGGCTGTATCTCATGAACAATGATAGTTAGAGAGTTGAAATTTTCACTGATGTATTTCTGTTGCCGCTATAACAACAAATACTAGAACAAAATAAATATTTTGGTGGGCTCCCATACAACAAACCTGATATTTTTGCTCATTTTCTAAATATTGGTACGGAACCCATCGTGCGCGATTCCGACTCGCACTTGGCCGGTTTTTAAATCATGGGTTCTTTGTATACTTGTATTTACCCCATAGATATTTACCTACTTACCTTTATGTAATACAGACGGATAGAACTATCTTTTAGAGTCATAATATTAATTTATCGCGGTCACTGCCACGATCATCATCATCTGTCTAGCCTTTTCCCAACTATGTTAGGTTGGTCTTCCAGTAAAACCGGATGCAGCTGACTACCAATGTTTTACAAGGAGTGACTGCCTATCTGACCTCCTCTACACAGTTACCCGGGCAGTCCAATACCCTTTGGTAAGACTAGGGTTGCCACTATCAAATATTTAATTATTTGTTTCCTAGTTTATCGCATACTAGCCGTTGGAGCTGCTGCCCGCACCGGCATAAAATATAGCCTATGTTACTCGCAGATAATATAGCTTTGTAATGGTGAAAGAATATTTAAAATCGGTCCCGTAGTTTTTGAGTTTATCCATTACAACCAAACAAACAAAGTTTTCCTCTTTATAATATTTGTATAAATATAACAATGCAATAACTTTATTCTTCAGGATACGCCAAGATATGCTTTCAACTACGGCGTAGCAGATCACACGACCGGGGACGTGAAATCACAACATGAAACCAGAGACGGGGATGTGGTTAAAGGTACGGATATTATTACCCTTTCCTATGCCATATTAACGTAAGCTATTGTGTCCATTGGTTATTTGGTATTGTTTATTTTCCTTCTATTTATAAGCTATGTTTGTTTAGTTATTAGGTCAGCACCAATAGATAAACAATTCTAGAGGTAGGTGTATTATGTTTTTCAGATTTCCGGTGTTTACTCGTATTCTTCCTACTACATAACAATTTTATTCAAGTAGTTATCCCATGTTTGGCTAAAAGATTGGACAAAAGTTCATCTCTAGATTTGAAGTTTGCCTAAATGATTTCATGCATCAACGCCATAATAATGCAACATGCTTTATCGATCATCATCATCATCATCTCAGCCATAGGACGTCCACTACTGAACATAGGCCTCCTCCTTAGATCTCCACAGATACCTGTTGGAGGCGACCTGCATCCATCGTTCTCGACCATATTAAAACAATTGAAAACCGATAACGGTACCGCGGAAGAAATAAACGATTGTTATCATACAACCTCATTATCGCAGATTAATATTCAACGAACAATCCCATACCCCATTGTGCGCAACCCTTTTCGGTAGTATAGTACATAGATCATGTCCATACAATGCAACAAATAACAGCTGATAAATCTCCATGATGCATTGTTCTCAAATCTATGACACCATTAACGATACGTTAGCACATTCAACCATGTGAAGTCCACAAAAACAAGTGAAAAACGCGCCTTTTCTCAAGCGATTTCCAAATTCGCATCTTTGTTTTGAGGTTAATGACCTCCAGTTGATATAAGGCGGTGTATAATAGTGTAATTGATATAATTGTCGTGTAGCTTACGCTTTCGTTAATAACTGTAAGATGTTGTGATACTGACATGAGAATGGCTCTTTGATGATACTCATTAGCGGGCATCTCGTTACAAGCTTGTTTAGATAGCTGTTTGTTCATTTTAGTTTAGCAGATTTTTTTAGTTACTGAGAAAAAAAGAAAACGTATTGAGAGTGCAACAATTATCAGCTTCTTAGACTTAGTAGCGTATTTGATATTTCACTAGCTACTCCCAGCACTGCCACACTGTTGTCAATACAAAAGTTTATCTTTGTTTTGCTTTTCAACATACATAAGTTATCGAAATAATTCTTGATCGAAATAATGCTAGTTCTTGATATTTTCCAATAAAGTGGATTACTTAGCTATGTTTTATAAAAATACTAATATTTTCTAGCAATTCCCAAATTCACCTCTAAAATATCATCACCATTTTCCAGGGCAATATTCACTAGTAGAACCCGACGGTTCAATCCGCACCGTAGATTACACAGCGGACCCGGTCCATGGTTTCAACGCGGTGGTCTCTAAGACCGGACCGAACTTCCATGCGGCCCCCGCACCACCGCGGCAGCAAATACAGCCGGTTTACTACCCGAAGCCTGTACCAGTGCCCGTTGAAGTACCTGTAGAAGTGCCTGAGTATTACGCTCAGCCGATTTACCCTTCGGCTGCACCATTTTGTAAGTACATTTTGTGTTATTTCGTTTCTATATGGGGCCATGAAAAATTGGTCATTAAATAAGCACCTTTTAAACGTCATCAAAAGAGAAACTTCGAGCTACAACACTTCCTATGTACTTTTGGAACCAAAGTGGTACAACAAACTTCAGAGAAAAAAATACTGCAGGTTAAGGTTGCGTTCCTGTACCTTATTTTATCGAGTGTGCATATCTGGTACAGTTTACGCATCAGTAGATCTTCAGGAATCGCTGACCTTACCAACTGTATTTGTAACATAGCAATGGCATATCACCACGATTTCGCACTAATATAATAAAGCACCAACGTCCAAATCGAGGATAACAACACTTATGTGTCACTTGTCAATTCTCAGGAAGTAGATATGCCAAAGAGCAACCTTCACACGTTTGCCCAATAATTAACAATAACTCATTATATTTGCAAATGCAATCATTAATGACATTTCAATGGGTCATTGTCATTGATAACGATTGTAGATCACATCGAATTATTCTTTATGTTTGTCGGTGACTATAGTATTAACATATCAAATAAAAAATATCGCAGTTGCCACTAAGTACCGGATACGTACAAACGCACAAGTTGCTATTATGTCTAATTAGTACCAGTACACGATATGTAATCGCATTGTGCGCCAGTCTATTGTGTGATAAAGAAAAAAAAAACTGTTGTTTGAATGCAGTCCCTTACTTTATATGGATTGCGTCAAACTGCAGACAATCACCTCCGAATAGTTGAGAACTATGAATTATTGTAGTTTTTTACAAATTAATTGTTAATTGAACAGCTCACTAAGGATAAGTTACTGTAATATAAAATCTGATACGCGTGCCTTGTTCAACGGCTTCCCAAAAAGAAGGAAGTCCTTTTTTATAGGACATCATCAATAGACCCTCTCGCTGTGGGGAAGCAGCGTGAGGGAGTGTCAGACTCGTACTGACTAAAACATTCCCACAAACCCGGCAGGCCTTTTCCCTTTTGAGCCCCGCTCGGAAGAAGGTGTCCTCCATTTGACCGCAAATTTTTTTTTGCCGTCCCACTGTTGGGCACAGGATTCCTTTCCCTAAGAGAATGAAAGGCTTTTTGTAAATCCATATTTTTTATTACTTGTACTGTGTTTTAATTAAATTCTCCGTTTTGTTTCAGTATTCTCCAAAGCAGGAGAACCACAGTTTGACTACGGTGGATTTGAATTCGACGGACCTTACCCTCAGCCGCATAATTTGATAATTTAGAGTTTAATGTATTTATTTATTTTTAGTTTAAATAATATTAGAAGTAAGGAAGTGTACTGTTAGTGCCACAGACTAATTTACATGAGAATTTAGTTTAATAATGGCCAGTATTAATAAATCAAGTTGGATTAGGAGCGAAAAAATGCATATTTAATTATTCAATGTTAATTTCTTAAACATAACACATGTCGTCACTTCAGTTATCATTTTTTCAGAAGAAGAATTTGAGTCGATTACCGACTTGAGATGTATATTGTATAATGTATATTAGTTATGATATGTCTTATCTTGTAGATACCAAAAGAAAAACAGTTGTAAATAAATAAATTCATGAACCCTGTACGCATTCGTTTTATTTATTTTTCATGATTCCATATCCCGAGCCTTTTCGCAACTATGTTGGTAAAATAATGTGGTAGGCTTCCAGTCTAACCAGATGCGGCTGAGTACCATTGTTTTACAAGAAGCGACTGCCCAACTCAATCCAATACCTCTTGGTTAAACTACTGGCTACTGACTACCCGTAACGACTGCCAAGGATGTTCAATGACAGCCGGGACACACTCATTGCTATCCAATATATACTTAGAAAGTACATATAAACTTAAGAAAATTGCATTGGTACTTGCCTCCTGATTACTTGGTAATCGAACCCACGCACTCGTACTTGAGAGTTCTTTACCCACTAAGCCATCACGACTTTTTTCATGATTATGATATGACTAATCGAATCAGTAGTTTTCATTTAAAAAGTAATGGTGGAGGTAGTTAAGTAGATACCTTTGACTCATACTTAAACGCATGATATTTTCTGTTAAGTGCCAAAACCACGTCAAGGAAAATAAATGTTAAATTAATTGTATATTCCGATAAACGACAGTGACGACTGCCAAAGATTTTCCTCCCTGTACCTATATATTTCCAAACCTGGGCTCCTACATTCAATATCGAGGCAATACTTATATGTATAAGTCCACTTTTCCAGTGTTGGACTTTTACTAGGCGCTATTATTTTCTGCTACATTAACTAACGCCTTTTGAATTGTGTAAGCAATGTTGGTAGAATTAAGTGCTATGTGAAAACTACATGGCGGTAAGTTATTCGTTTAGTTTTTGTTTTAATTTTATGGGTGGATAAAATATGGGAGTATCTCGCGGCTCTTTACTACGATTTTTTAACAGTTATGAGGCATTCGAAATCGAAAATTGCATTTGTTTTTTATTTTTGGTAACTTTCAGTAAAACTGAAGCCGTCAGCATGTACAGTAGAACTTTTAAAATTATCTTGAGCCACTCATTGAAATGATTAACAGAAAATCTTTTATTTTCATTAAAGACCGAATATAAACGACATCGTCATTCAAATTATGAGGATTAAAAAAAAAAATTAAAAAAAGGTTTGAATTTGATACACATTTTTTTTGTTGCTGTAGGTTTTCCGGATTAACACATGACATGGAAGGCTGATCCACTCATTTGGAAAAACAACGCTTACAAATAAATTAAACTTAATAATAAAGATATCGTATTAAACATAATACCAATCAAATAGGAAGAGATAAGCACGATTTAATTTAGTGTTATGCTAAGAATTTAGTTTTCAAGAGCGAATCGTGACAGTCGAGCAAAGGATCCGGTATGCGATCACAATGTCGTCTTCATTTTTATAGAAGTACACTGCAGTGCATTTATACTCGGCCATTCAGAATAATATCTGCTGATCTAGAATAATCTAATTTTAATATCATCATATCATAATATCATAATAATCTAATCTAATTTTAAGAATCAAAATTTTATTTTTGGGTGGAAAGACCTACGCTCCTATTGATTTTGTAGGGTTTTATCAGGACAGGACATAATTTTTTTATATATGACAGAAAATTATTGAAAACACTACAGAAATACTAAAATGCCTGTAGCTTATGATCAATCATTTTATTGTTGAATATTGCATTTGGTATCCACCAATTATAGTTTCCGGGATCGAACGACACTTTTCTTGATCATTAAACGTGAGAGCCAACATCATCCTCCGAGCCTTTTCCCAATCACGTTGGGGTCGGCTTCCAGTCTAACCGGATTCAGCTGAGTACCAGTGCTTTACAAGAAGCGACTGCCTATCTGACCTTCTCAACCCAGTTACCCGGGCAACCCTGATACCCCTTGGTTAGACTGGTGTCAGACTTACTGGCTTCTGACTACCCGTAACGACTGCCAAGGATGTTCAATGACAGACGGGACCTACTGTTTAACGTGCCATCCGAAACACAGTCAATGGTGTCTAAGATATACTTAGAAAGTACATACAAACTTAGAAAAGTTGCATTGGTACTCGCCTGACCTGGGATCGAACCCGCGCCCTCACACTTGAGAGGTTGGTCCTTTACCCACTAGGCCACCACGACTCGAAACGTGAGAGCCAACGAAAATACAAAATAATGATATTGATAATAATGGGATTTTTTTCCCACAAATCTTAAAATGTCAAAAATTTACAAGTCTGAGCCAACGAGAATGACTCAAAACTGACGCGTTAAGACAATGAGCCTTCATGAATATTATTAAAATCTCGTCTGACGGCTGCTGTCGACAAAAATCTATAAAACAATATAGCTTGATTGATTGAGTGAGTGACAGATAAAACGCCTAAACCGGTTGGAATTGAGATTGGATATTGAAATGGGTATGATTTCCTTGAGTACACAGGAGATGTCTCTAATGAATAAAATATTTCTGAAATGAACTTGACACTGGACAACAATTTTTTTTAATCTTGATTCAAAAACAAATGAAATCAAGATTAAATTTTGAATTTTAAAAGGAATTAAAAGGTAAATAAATTAGTGCATGCGTGCAACAATCAACTCGCTCATAGCTTCCTTCGACATATGGATAAATTATAATTATAATTAGACAAGACACGTGTATCAAAATAAATTATGCAATGATATTCACGCAATTATTATCTTTTGATTTGTAGGCAGTTTCAATGAATTATAGAGGTTTCGGAAGATTTATATGTATAGATGGCCTTTTGGTTTCCTTAATTAATTCAGATTTATGAGTTCACTATGGAAAAAACAAAGTTACTTAATTTTTGAATATTCATAGATATAACTACTGTGACTACTAATCTAGCAGAGCACTGTTATTATGTTTCATGTAAATTAGTTCTAGAAATGTGAGCTAAATATTTATTTTTACTGTCGATTTTTCACCGCATGAATTGAAATCATTACATCACATTCAAAACAAAAAGTTATATTGAATAGCAATTTATCCATTGTTTCACTAAAAATAGGAAAATTATGACCAAACATAAGTAAATCTTTTGTCTTCTATTGTGACAATAACTTAATAACATCATCAATTAGCTGCGGATTAACAAATTTTTAAATGTACCTACATTTTAAATGTCATGAAGTTACCAGAATTTAATGCAAGTAAGTGTACATTAGTATGAATAATCGATTCAATACAATAAGTTCACGATCTGTAAGCTCAATGATGCGAGTATAAAGTGCGATAATCATCTCACCAGCTTTGAATCACAATGAATACAGTTACCGATCTGAGTTTTAACTTATTTTATTGCCTTTAATACTTGGTTATCGTTAGGTAAATTCTTTTATTTATAAGATTTAAGTTGGATTTATTTTTATCGATAAGATTGCTATATCTATAGATGTGTTTTAGATAGCTGTTACAATTAGGTAAAAAATAAGTACGGTTTTATGGGGATCAGGACTCTCGATACTGGTAGCCGACCCCAACATAGTTGGGAAAAAGGCTCGGCGGAGGATGACTCTCGATCACATAACGGAAAAGATCTATATTTCAATGATGGGATTATAAATATGCAACATAGGCAAAGTAGCATATTATTCACGTATGTAGGTATTACTACTCACGAATATGATATTTACATTTAGGACAAAAAATATTCCTAACTATATAAGTACATAAAATATAAGTGTCGAGTTTTTTCCACGCTTGCAATAGGTACTTCATGCTAGGCTGTGTCTGGGGTTTTCCCATATAAATGTGAAAATTACCTACTTACTTCAGTGCTCTTATGTACAGGAAAAAACACTTTAAAAACAAGCAATTTTCAAATTAGATTTACAGTTACATAATCAGAAAAGATTACTTAGCTTAACATTTCACCTTACCAAATTCTCTCTCATGATTAGACACGAAAGGTTATAAATAATGGCATGCATTCTCTTTAGTGAGATATGGTACCTCCTCCTCTCATTTACACTGTCGGTCAAAATAATTACGTCACACACGCTTCATATATTCGGCAAGCACCAGCCTCTTTAAACCGCACTAGGCGATTTCCCGCGGTTTCACCCGTGTCTCGCTCGAACTACTGCCCGTATCGGGATAAAATATAACCTATGTTAATTGGGAAGAGTGTAGCTTTCGAACGGTGAAAGAATTTTTCAAATCGGTTCTGTAATTTCAGAGCCTTAAGGGTACAAACAAACAAACAAAAAAATTTGCCTCTTTTTTATATTAGTGTAGAGTCTGTAGAGGATTATTTGTAAGTCAGATTAAAAAGTATGAGAACAGCAAGACCTTTTATTGCTTTGACATCCATTGATTCGAGTGCAATCTCGCTAATCGGTTAGTCATAACAATTTATCTATATCGATGCTACTCGATTGTTCGATTGCGATTCGATTGAATTCCGTCGATGGACCGCTACCTTATATTTGAATGTTGCGATAGTTTTTTTTAATTTGTTTGTTGCAAAATTATCGAGATGTTTGCTTGCGTTATCTTGACATTATTCGTGGGAATTTGTTGATTCGAAACACTTTATTGGCCCGACAGTGGAGTTACTCAAAATGTTTGTTGCTAATGTGATTTTTAGATTTTTATCTATGTTGATTGATTGATCGATTGCTTGTTTTTACGAAATTGAAAGATTTATACTTGCTGTAGTAAGCTTTAGGCAATGTAATATTAATCTAGATCTTTTTATTTATAATATTATACAGAGGAGAATTTCACTGTGTTATATCATGTTTAATATTGTTTATATGCATTGAATTGAGTCCAAAACGACTGAAAGTACATTTTTGAAAAATTCACTGTTGCCAAGCTACATTACCCCTAAGTTACATGTGAAATAGGTAGGGGAAAGATTTTCCCCCGAATGATATGAAGTTCCTAGTGAAGTTATATTAGGGCTGCCATCTCGAATTTCGCCAAATCCGGACAAAGATTAAAAAAACCCGGACATTTGGCGTAAATCGCATTTTTCCCCGAACGAGTACGATTTTTTTAAACAAAATAATAGGACCTAATTTGTAATCCATTTACTATAAACATGTACCAAAATTCAATGAGGTGCTTCTTTACATGAAGTGTCTGGGTTTTCCCCGGACACTTCTTGAAACCCCGCCTGGACGGCCCCCGGACGGCCTCCAAACGAGGACAAATCCGGGGAAACCCGGACGGATGGCAGCCCTAAGTTATATGCATATAAAAAACTATTATGTTCAGATCATCAGTTCAGCTACTTTCAAAATAGAATGATATAGTTGTAAAACTGATTGCCTGTTATTATTGTCTCCACCATAATCTGCGGTATGTCCTAAAGGTAACATTATAACTTAATCAAACATACGTAACTTGAAGACGCTTCCTCTCTCTCTTTTACTTCCTAGTCGGACATTATTAAAGTACTGTATGTAGTAGATGCTACGCTTTGCTACTATTAACAGCTATAATATTTTTTTACAAAATATATAAACTAATTTTGTAATAATTGGTCCGTGTAGGTAGGTTTATACATGCTTACTCTGTTAATATTTTCGAGAGAAAGGAGTTTTTACTTTATTACATTTTTATCATCACTGATTTGACCTCGGCTAAATACAATTAATTTCAGCACATTGTCGTGCATGAAGTTATCAAAATTACTTAGGTACAACGAAACGGCTCTACAATAATAATTAAATTACCTACAGGTCGGTACATATGTATTAATTTGACCTAGACCTAAGAATTTAAACTTTAAACAATAGGTAGGCTTCTAAAACCTGTGCCCATTAAACGGTAGAACATTGATGTTAACAATACACAGTGAATCAATCAGGTATCCATTATATTCAGCAACCGTATTAAACAAAATGCCGCGGGCTTCGCAATGATTTATGAAACCACTAGCAACCCGCTGCGGCTTCACAAGCGAATATTTAAAATAACATAGTCTTTACTGTAAGACTTGTCTATTCCATCGACCGTCTGCCCGTCTGCCGATATGGCCGTCCCACTTCCACTTCTACTTCATCATCACCATCAGTCTTTTTCATTGTACTACTGCTGTACTCAGGCTCTCACTTAGTGGAGGGTTGAGCGTTAATCACCACGTTTGCACAATGCGGGTTGGTGATTAACTATATCTATTAGTAGTAGACTTTACTTTTCTGAGGGATGACTTCGATGCGACTTGGTGAGGGCCAACCCAAGACCGGTATAGTTGGCGATCACTGGAGGAAGCCTAAATATGCATACATTTTTGTGAGTAAACATACATTTACAGTCCAGGTATTGTTATTTAATTTGACAATATAGTCCAATGATCGCACAGCGTTCACTACATACACTTCCTAAGATAATCCAGATAGTAATTATAGTACAGCCCAAGTTTACCGAGCCAATTACGATGATACCGATCGATCAAACGTGCCTTCTACCAATTACTCTTTGTTCGAGATCTGAAGGGGCATTATTTCCCGGTGAAGGTACAACGGCCCTTGTTTTAAGAAATGATTCATTGTTATAAAACGGATATTGCTTGATATTTTGTTCCAATTTTGGTAAGGCTTAAGATGAAGGCGATTTTGTATCCGTCTCAATATGGTTTATAGCTCAGAAACTATTATTACATACATAGTGGTTGTAAAACACTGATACTCACTTGCATCCAGTTAGGCTGGAAAGCGACCCTAAACATAGTTCCCCTAGGCATAAGATTTTAATTTTAAAATAAAAATAACTTAGGAGACAGAGGGAAAAAACAAGTTCAAGTGATTTTTTATTAAGAGCGGTTTCATTAAAATATTTTCGAGCATTCAATAAGTAGTCCAAATTAATTTCAAGCTCCTTTCATAATAACCTGAATTTCTGTTATGATTGATACGTCAACAAAATTATTATAAGAAATACAGTAAGTAACTTATTAACCCGAATGATCGGCTTAAAATATTGCCCATACCAGAAGTATACCTACTCAAAATTATTCATATTGCATCTCATAGACCAATGAGATTATATTATAATCCTTGATTTCATAGTAGATAGTGGTTCAAGCGACATTAGATACGGTTAAGAAATCATATATTACAGAATTTCGTAATTTATAATTTCGCCAGTATTTTGTTGGGCTACTGATATTTAAGTTCTCACAAGTGGTTTGCCTCCTTAACATAAAATGCTAGTGTAATGTCAGGATGTGCTATGTCACTCAATAATTATGATTTATAATGATATGTTAGGTTTCATATTTTATTGCTGTAATTGAAATCATAGTCACATAATGTTGATAGTAATAGTAACATAATATAAATATTAGTCTGTGAACTTATGAGCTTTCACAGCAAATCCGGTGGACCAATTTAAATTAATTTCAAAATAGCATTAGGTAAGTAACATGACTAAAAGTTTATGAACAAAAAAAAAGCATGTTTAACTTGATTCAAACATCCAAAATGTAAAGCTGTTTTGAACTCATAAACATTCCAAACAACCACCAACTGTCATTCACGGAAAACATACGGCGATTCGAAAGGGGACAAATACATTCGTCGCCGCAAGTATTGGCGCGCTGATATTTAAATGACACAAGTTTACATTGGTCCGATAAGCTGAGTCGGCCTTGACTTTTAAAGACTGCTCCCCAACGCTTCCGAAAACGACAATGATAGACTTATATTATGACATGCGACGGTAGAGCTGACTGTACCTACAGCCGATCCCTATATTCCATCTATCTTTAGATTTGCTTACTAGAGATAGAATTTCGAGATAAGCACATTTATTTATTTACTAGCTTCCGCCCGCGGCTTCACCCGCTTGGAGTTTGGTTATATCGCGTTTCCAAGAGAATTCTTCAAAAGTCCGGGATAAAAACTATCCTATATTCTTTCTCAAGGTCAATTCTATCTCTGTGCCAAATTTTATTAAAATTAGTTCAGTGGTTTAGACGTGAAAACGTAACAGACAGACAGAGTTACTTTCGTATTTCTAATATTAAGTTCTTTATTGCACACTTAACAATAAATATATGATACACCATATGATTCTAGCAATGTTCAATTCCTATCTTCAGTAAGCAAATGAAGAGATAGATAGGAAATTGGGAACGGCCTTAAGTTAATAGCTGAAACGGGTAGTTGGGAAATGCGGCCTTTGGTGTCGAAACTATTTGGAGCAACTTGTTTTATGTCCTTCAGTATTCGATTGTTATCTTCGGTCACTTCTTCGTTGTCAGAATTGAGTTGACTTTCATGTTGCTGAAGTTTTTGTTTGATTTTGGACAGATCTTTTAGCTTGGCATTGGACATTTCCCAATGGTAGAAAATATCATCTGTTCCAAAAGCATAAGAAGGTTTTAAAAACACTCGTTATTATGACGAAAAGCACCTCACCCGTAGAGTTTTGGTAGTTTTCCTCACAAAAAAGAAAAACATTATGAAGACCTTTCGCTATATAAAAAAAATGACTGAGCTTCAGAAAACTTCCATAAGTTATAACTGACCCGGACATACCTAGGTAAATATTATTTCCCTTTTACTGATCTTAAAGCTTCAAAAAAAGGAAAAAATGTTTTAATCGTGTTCGCAGTATTAATTTACTCTTACCTATACCTACACCAAGCAGTATTTAATTCACGAATAAGGTTTTAACTACAATAATAGGATGTGAATAAGGATCTCATACGTGTATGAGTGTTGCCATTTAAAGTTTTATAATCACTTTAATCAATAGATGCCTACACAATATGGTGCTATTGTTATATAGAGATACGGATTAAAATCCGGCTGTGGGATTTTTTCAGCGGATGTTCTTACATTTTTAGGTTGTGACATATATTATGAATCACTTTGAATTGTGTGGCTTTGAAGTGGGGATGAGTCTTGACATTTCAAACTATTTTGCATTGTGAAGAACAAACAAAACCAAGGCTCGTTCACCAGTAGACGGCAACTGTCTGTTACGATGATGACGAAACAAGACTATGGTTACCTACCATTTGATTGAAAAGTCAATACAGTGATATTAATGGCGGGTTTGCACCATTTAGCTATAACCATAAAGTAGCAAAAATCTAATCGCCGATTCAACCAATAGGCGGCAATTTTATAGTGGGTTATGGTTTGGGTAACGTTGTGTTTAAATCGTGCAATACATTTTGTTGCTAATTAAAACTTTTAGATTCAGTAAGGTTTTATACAGTTCGCACGATTATATTAATTTCTGTGCAGTGCTTTTTTAAATTTACAACTTCTATTTTATGTAAATGATTCAAAAAAACAATAAATAAAGAATAATAATTTTGAAATCTAAGTTTGGATTATGATATTTATGCCAACTATTGCAAAAAAAAAAAACAATCTAATTTAAATAATAATAAATACAAACAACTTTCATCAAATTAACAAAGGTTATTAGACCTTTCATAATGTCAAAGTTAAAGGATGATAACCCAAAGTATACATTTGAATTAATTAATATATACTTATTATAATATATCAGAATAGTTAGATTATCTCGGTTTTAAACGGTATTTTCATTTTTTTGCTGAATCCATTCAGCCACTTTCGATATCGTGCAAGAAACAAACATATATTAGCTAGATAATAAATGTTTTGGTTTTGAAATAACTTGTTTATTTTACTGACTATATGCTCTTTGATTTTATGAAATCTGAAACTACAAATATTATAATTTATGATGATTACTAAAGTTGATCTGGAACTAGTATTAGGATATCAACCTTTAAGTTTGAAGTATCGTTTCAAACATCAGTGTCTAATGACGAAATTATCCCGTTATTTCAATAATATACAAGATAAGTCTGATTCTGTATGTAAGTAGTGCTAAAAGGCCGTATTTATTTAAACAAATGTGTCCAGCTGGCTTCTATAAGCGTATAAGTTGCTCAACTTGCAGGTGTTCATCAATAAAAATCCTATCACGGCCGCTAGTACGGTGCGGATCTAAAAGCGGATGGCTGCTAAAATGCTGCATTTACAGCGATACGATAGACGATATTTTTATAATTGTATTTTCTTCCTCTTTTTTACTCTATATATTTTTTGAGTAGGAAAAAGATTAGAATGCACAACCACCAGATAAAGATGGCTAGTGTAAGTCTATGTTCATTTAATAAAGTGGAAAAAATGTTTTGTTTGATAAGGCTTAAGGCCCTTAAGGCTCCGAAACTACTAAACCAAATTGAACAGTTTTTTGCAATGTTACAAAGTTACATTCTTTCTGAGTTACGTGGCTATATTTTATCGGTACGGGTTGTAGATCCCAGGCGACGCGGGTGAAACTGCGTGAAATGAGCTACCTTCCAATAAAGCAGCATTTTACACAACAAGAACTAGATCATCCAAGCCCCAGTCGTGTACCGATTGGCCGTGAGCGTGATCGGCAGACGACTCTTCAATTAGCCGGCTATCCTGCGCCCGCGCCGCGTGAGGGCTACCGAACATAAATCATTTAATAATTGCATTTACGCCGTGACTGCTTGCATGTTAAGTCATGGTGGTTTTATGCTTTCGGATCAATTCGATTGGATGATGCTGTATTGTTGTTTTGTGGGATGTCAGATCGAATTTGATGGGTCTCATAAACCTGCTTTACTTCATTATGCTCTTTGTATTTCCTCAGGGTATGTATCTTCAGTATGTATCTTTTCAGCAACTATATCAGCAGTTATTTGCAATTTTGCTACATGGCGACTTTTCCATTCACAACTAGTTATATTTAATTAATTTCATAGAATAAAAATCAGAAATCGTATTTTACACAATAATTCTATTAGGAAGATATTTTAAAGATTTCCGACACGTACCCCCAGTAGGTAGGCAACCTAGTAAGTAAATCATAACAATGGAATGCGATGTAAGGTTTATCGAAAATGTTCATCTTTCTCAAAAGTTCACGAGTTGCGCATCTTTGAACTACACGATTTTATTAGTTCAAACTTCAGTTCAATCCATGTCAAAAAAGCGTAGGTAATCAAAGTTCATGTCTGCTTAGAAAAGATGCATTTGAATTACTTAGAATATTAGTTAGAACAGTTTGTTGTTTGAACGCGCTGATCTCAGGAACTACTGGTCCGATTTGAAAAGTTATTGCAGTGTTAGATAGCCCATTTACCGAGGAAGGCTACCACTTTTCCGGGCTTGTGCAGAGGTTCCTACGGGTGAAACCGCTGGCAGAAGCTAGTTACTTATAATAACACTAGTTTACAAAAAAATATTTTTTTTTTGTTCATGAAATGAAACCTATATTATTTAAGTAGGCTATGGACGGTTACTAAAAAAATATTTTTTTATTTTTCGTAGCACGTCACAATTCGGAGATATCGATGACTTTTTTTTATCTACCCGCAATTGTTTAAATGCTTTTATCGTTCTGTTTTGTAAACAACTGTGTGAATCAAAAGTCTCATTTTTATATAAAAATGACATCTAGAGTGTGTAAACTACATCCAGATCGATTTTGTTATGTTTGTGGGAAAATTATTCAGTTAAATCGTGGTTTCCCTTTAACAAAACCATTGCAAGAAGCCTATTTACAATATTTTGTATTTCCGGTGTCAAATCAAGATAAAAATTGGGTTCCTCATGTGATTTGCACTAATTGCAGATTGGTCCTCAGCCCCTGGTATTCAGGTAAAAATAGATCACTGAAATTTGGTAAACCAATGATGAAAAATTTTACCAAAGCTTTGGATAAGTCCAAGCCTGCACTTCAATATCTCTGCTCTGTATTTACGAATCTTTCTGCGGCTAAATTAAAGGAAGATAAGAAGAAGATATTTGTGGGTCCTCAAATCAGGAGAATATTGGACGATACAAAATTCGAGAGCCTTTTAACCGATGTAGAAAAAGCAGCCTGGAACACTTTCAAAAGTGTCGTTAAAAATTTTTTAGGCAATAAAAAAAATTATAATTACAAAGAGATAGTTGAAAATTTATTGCATAATTATGAGCGTATGGGTGTAAATATGTCACTAAAAATTCATTTTTTACATTCCCACTTAGATTTTTTTCCAGAAAATCTTGATAGTGTGAGTGATGAACACGGTGAGCGATTTCACCAAGATTTAAAATTATTTCAGCAAAATTATCAAGGTTTTTGGGACGAAAACATGCTAGGGGACTATTGTTGGTCTGTTGTGAGAGATACAGATGAACATATTTATAAAAAAAGAACAAAAATTACCCATTTTTAACTGTCTATCGTTTATTTAGATGTGTTTTTTGTAAAAATCTTCTTAATAAATATTTCAAAAACCTGACGTGCTGGATTTTTTTAAATATTTTTTCCGAGATGTAGATACCCAAAGTAATGTAACCGTATGTATTCCATTTCATGAACAAAAGTCATGTAAACTAGTGTAATTAATAGTTTTTTTTTTATTGAAACTGACACGTCTGTCTATCATCTGTCATCATCTGTACTAAGCTTCGAAGAGAAAAGAAAAGGTGAATCAACGGATGCATCATGTACCGCAATTTTCAGGTCACGTCCAGTTACATCACGTGCGTGACGTCACAATATCGATATATTTATTGTACTGCACGATGCACACCCATAATATTTTTTGTCGAGATTCGATGCATGATGCTGTAACAACGGGTGCATCAAGTACCGCAATTCAAAGGTCACGTCACGCGCGTGACGTCACAATATCGACATATATTATGTACTTCACCGTGTACACTCATCCTAGTTTTTGTGAAGATTAAATTATTAAGGTTTGATATGTATAATTGTAAGGAAATATGATTTGAAAGGTTGACGTGAAAATATATTTTAATTTTAAATTTTTAACCACAGGATTTGTTAGTATGCACTTCTATTAAATTAAGAATCTTAACTTTTTGAGTCATCGTGTCAATCAAAGCTAATTTGATGTATTTTTTCACTATTTTTTGCTATTTATCTGTCAATATAATTCTTAGAATTTGTTCCGGTGCAGTTTCCTTGTAAGCTGGATTATAATTTAGTCTTTAGTTATACTAATGAGTAACCATTTATTCGTTTATTTTAACATTTATTTAATGACAAAAATAATCAAAATAAATAACCTATCGTTTATTAATTTATGTGAGAAAAGTCAAATGGATAATTATAAAATGGTATTTTGCATATTATTTTAGATAATAAATAAATAATTGTGTGTTTATATAAATAATTATCTGCAATCAAAATACAAATCAAAAACTACCATGACATTTTAAATGTAATTATTTAATAGTAATTACTAAATAAACATTTATGTAAACTTTAACGACAGCTGCAGTATATAAAAATAAATGTTAAACAATTATCATTTACATTTAGTTACATTTCCATAATTTGCAATTATTTTATTCTGTTACTCAATAATTTTATTTATATTGTTATGTTTAATTTTATATACTTATTTTGTTGCTTGCGAGATGACGGCAGATAGAAGAGTATCGAAGAACACGTGTTGAACCGATCCGAAATAAAATTAGGATAAGGGCAGGAGGATGATGACACACTCAAATATTTTGAACTCGATCGAGAAAAAAACGAAATACAATATACTGCTGAAAATTTATTCTCCGTTTGGTCACACACTTTTATATAATGCGGATATAGATAAAATGATTAAGTTAGGTACTCAATTGAAAACCATGACCAAGCAACCTATCGTAATAGGTGTTTGCAGGCCATTAGCTCATCACTAGAAAACCTACTTTAATGAGCCTCTCCCGTCTTCAATATCCTTTGTGTTTATTGTTCAGCAAAATATATGAATGTAGGTAAATGCATTTATGTAATGCATACAAATCGGCAGATAGTTATTCTTCCAATAACTAGCCTAGTACTTTCAAGAGAGCTCCTAGACATTGTTGTCTACACTAGTTGATATTGATCATCAGAGATTAATTCATAATCTACCATGACAACAATACCATTCATAAATGTAACTTTATGTATGTACCTTAGCACCTCAAAACCAAATTTTAACTAAAAAACGATATCTAAATGTGTTCTGTCCTTTGAGAGAGCTCAAACCCCTCTATTTACATTTAGGTTCCAAATTCAATTCAAACTTGGCCGCAAAACAGCACTTTTTGAACACATTTACAAAAGAGAGCCCAAAACGCCTGCCCGTCACCACTTCCTATGGGTTGAGAACATAATAATAAGAGATGTTGCTAAAAAAATACAATAACAAAGCCTACTTATCTATCTATCTATTACATGACAATCTACGCGTCGTAATTATATTGCCATGACATTAACTCATTACACGAAGCATGTTGATGAAGCTAGCACATAACAACGGCATTGTGACGGCCGACCTCCAGCAATACGAGTTTTTATGCACATCTGGGCTGCTTAGATTAATTATTTTGTCGTTCCATTGTCGCGAAGGATGTTTTGTTGCTGTGACTTGAAATTAATGTGGTCAGTCAATGGTGTTGGGACATCAATAAACTGTCTATATTTTTTGGAACTCTTTTCTTGCGATTTGTAGAATCTTTAATATACTGTAAATTGCTACTATATGATTGAAACAAAATGTTCTGCCAAAGGGGTACTATGCCCAAAACTACGCAAATTGACAGATGGTTTGTACCCAACCGTCAATAGGTAAAAGTTTGATAGACCCAAGGAACGAACCTTCACCTGTGCAGAAGTAATTTATTGGGACCCTTTTGTGGTATTAAGTGAGGCGCGGGCTAAAGCGGTGATTGGCCCGCAGTGCATCGCGTCATAGCCGTCACTCGGGATTGGTTCTTTGCTAATAAATCACTTCTGCGCAGATGTAAGTCAGAGCTCAAGATTCGTGCCGATAACTATACGTTGTGGTTGTAAGCAACTCTTATCTGGCTGCTCAAAAAACAATACACCGGGTAAACAGTTTTTATAATGTTAGGATAAAGGTGTAAGGAGAAGTAAAATAACTAGGGTTTTACTTATACCCGGACGCTCATGCAGGGTTATTAAATAGGACAGGATATTACTACAATAATGGGCTATAAATATTCAAAAGTACATTGTCATAAATGTCAGTATTATATTTTTTATTTTTAGAATTGTTAATAACAATTTATGATCACAAAAAATAAGATATTGAATACGTTCCATTTATTGATCGGTAGTTTTGTAGCAATCGATCACGATTTGTAATAATTGTAACTTATGAATAATACTGTGTGTTTGAATAATGACCAATGTGTTATCTAAAATTGCTGCCTGTAAATGCAAAAAATATTCTGCTACCGGTATCTACATACATATCTTAGGACTAGAATAGTAATATACCTGCTAGAAATATATTTATTTGAAAAATAAAGAAAAGATCCCAACGAATTGAGAACCTCCTTCTTTTTTTTTTGAAGTCGGTGACAAAAGGACTTTATTTTTAGGAGCATTTACATTAAATCGTTTGCCATTCTTACTTGGCAAGTAAGTACCTAGTAGGTACACAGAGGAAGGAACAAAACGGAAGATTCTACATTTCATAGTTTAGAGTACAAAGACCTGTAGCTCAATCAAGCAACGCCCAGCAATTACGACTGATTGCACTGGTAATGATAAATTAACTACGATTTTTTAAACAATTAAAGCTCAATTATCAAAAACAAATGAAGTTGAATGAACCATAATGTGTTGAAGTAATTCTTCGAATTTGTGAAATTATGGCGGTGTTAGGCGTTGAATTAAGTTATCGAAATTTGTAAGGGTAAAAAAAAATTAATAACATTACAAGAAAGTAGAAAAACGTGGAAAATGTAGGTATAATAAGTTTCTAGTATTGAGTTTTCTAGTTTTGGGTGATAGGATATGTGGACTTAATATGCCTAAGGAAAAAATACCCTGAGAGTCTTCATAGGTACTTACATGCTCTTGGCTTCAAAGGAAATAACCCGCCTCATGGTGGACATAAGGGGGTACATAAGAGAGTACATAAGAGGAGTACATAAGAGGAGTACATAAGGGGAGTACATAAGAGAGTACATAAGAGGAGTACATAAGAGGAGTATATAAGAAGAGTACACAAGATGAGTATATAAGAGGAGTACATAAGGGGGGTACGTAGGAGAGTACATAAGGGGAGTACATAAGAGTGTACATAAGAGAGTATATAAGACAGTACATAATGGCAATGCCCATGGCAAAGTTTAATGTTGATTGTCTAACACCTGCAACTACCATTTACGATACTTCACTAACAACTAGTTACAATCACAAAAACAGACCAAAGTTATAAATAAAATTGATAATAAGCGTAACTAGAATGTACGTAACTACATCAAATAAAATGTTCTTGATTAATTACAAGTTCGCTTTAAAGTGTAGCATTTTCTCGGACCGTGACATTAAGGCTAGGAGTAGTAACTGCATTTTATATTATCCTGCTCCATTAATTTACATAGGGCGGGGCCTTGTCGATAATTACTAGATTTGGTGTCGCTATTAGCCGTGTTCTGTAAGACATAGAAGCTCATTTATGAGCTCCGAAATTAGTAAAGATATCTTTGTGGACTGAAATTAATTTCAAGACCAGAAAATTATTTGCAGATGTACGTATTTATTTTTCCTGTTGGTCGCAGATTTGCTTAAACTGAACAAGAAAACAAAACAGACCAAATCAAAAATTACCTGTTGAGTGTAAAACGCTTTTTTTATACTGATGTTTCATTAATTTTATGACTTTTATTAAGAATCCATTTATATTTCATACAATAGGTACCTATATACTTCTTACTCTCTCTATATCTCTCTTTGCTTGTATCTTAATTGCCTTGAAATTAATACAAATAAATACATTCATAATTCAGTGAGTTACAGAAGTGAAGATAGAGCCTTAAGCAAGACAGCTGCACGGAGAAGATTGTCCAACAGTGTCCAAGGTTCTATCCATAAATTCAGCCAGTGAATTGAAACTCGTGCCATGTTACGACCTCATTTCATCCATATCATTTTATTGGGCACGGGGCAATATAAAATTAATCAATATACATCGGTACTTTAAAAACGGCTACATCTAAATAATAATATGAGTGGTCAATTAAAAGTCACACACTGATTTGTTCATTTAACCAACACCGACTATACTGAAATTATTTGAATATTTGATTTAATATTAACCATAAGGTATTCAATATTTTCTCATTTCAATGCCTTTAGGCGTTATCATTGTCCAAAGCTCGACTTGATATGCAGTTATCTAAAGAATGCTATCAAAACGTCGCGAACTTAACAGACAAAACCGTTCACAGACGTAAATATGCGAAATGCCATATTAGCACTAAAATGTTGTCCAAATTGGAATGCCATAAAATGAGAACTGCTTGTAAAATACTTTGATATGTAATATTCAATAAGTTTGAATTGCTAGTGTTGCTTCACCGATAAAATATAGAAGTTATAATATTTCTTGGGAGTGTGCATCGTTGACGCAATGCAAGATGGGAACGTATTGGATTGATTTTCAATTTATTTCTAGTCGAACATGGAAAACGAAATGACTATCGGAGATGTCATAACGCAAAATCTAAGAAAGCAACGCGCCAAACTACGGGTGTTCGGGGAACGAGGAGCGTTACGCCTTATATAAAACCCAATCATTATTTTCAAATAAAATCACCAATCCATCAATCAAGACAAATCTTTGACACATAGGATTTGATTTAATAAGGAACCTGAATGTCACATTACTTCTAGTAACTGATCAGGACAACCATACGTTGCTTGACGTACAAGAAGGCGCCCGACCTACCTACCATATGGCATCTCCACTATCTTTCCTTCCTCCGTGTAGGCAATGTTTTTACGGCGTTCGTGTCGTGCCGATGTAGGGACGTGCAGTTTGAGATTGCTTCCTCACGAATCGCAGTTGTGTTTCGAGTGTGAAACACGTTTACACCTAAGATTAGCGAGCGAAAGATGAGTACTGTACGGTCGTGGTTCAACTCTCTGATTAGGTACCTAGTTTTGGATCATAACAAATCTGCAGTCTTCGTAACAGCTGTACCTACTTTCAATATTGCGGTGCTCGAAGTCTGATGAACGAAGAAATCATCTTAGTAATGTGTATTATTAAAAAGTCAACTTTTTTTCATCAAATAAACCATATTTTTGAAATTGTTGGATGTGTAATAGTAATAACAAAGTCTTGTTGATTACTTAGTAGTCAGCCGTTTCTCTAAGAATTTATGGCCAACCTAGATCTGAAAGTGGTAATAAGACGCGAAAAAGTGTCCTGCACATCTTGGAATGCAAGCAAAACCACTTGCATAAGACAGTCATGAAATAAAAACTCATTACTAATGCTGGCTGCAAGGAAATCTTTGGTAACATCGAACGCGGAAAAAGTAACACATAGACGCCATTTTAATTAAAGATTAGATTCTTACAAAATTGTTTTTGTAGATAAGCTTTATGGGGGGTAAGATATGTGACGCCCAATTAGCAAAGCTTATATAAGGATCGACTACATATTATGTCGAGGAAGTTGTACTTAACGTATTGGTATAAGAAATAAGGGATTCTAATGTGGCAAGATAATCAATTAGATGTGATTTTAAGACTTGATAATATGAATAAGTACCTGTATTTTTTTAAATGCCGTATTAGTGGATTTTTTGCAAGTCCAATACCTAATCTCAGAGATATTTTTATTAACATTCTAAGTAATTGAAAACTGCTGAAATAATTATAACCAGAAAATGATTATAAATTGCTTATTGCTATTGATTTGTACAGTACAGGATTGCAAACTAGCAAGAATACACAAGATTATTTTAACATTATTTCTTTAATTTATTTCTGTTTGCAAAACTCAAAGACCATATTAAAAGTACCTGCTTGCGAATACATGCGTGCCACAAGCAATACATTAACAACAAACAAATAATCATAATTAAATCGTGTACTATTAATGGGCATCATAGAATCAGTATTTGTGTAATAAGTCACGATTTTGCTCGCTAGTTTCAACACGGAGCGCATCCGAACCGAAGCCCTAACTATGGCGAAACGCTGCCTTGAATGCATCGGTTGCGAAAATAATACTATGACCCTTTTCATGTAGCTGCGATAATTTCTAATAATTACTATTCACTGCACAATTGTGTAATTATGTGGTATGCAAATCGTGTGTATTACTGACATGTAATCTTTATGTGTTTAATTGCAATTATAATTTAATAAGTGTACGTCTTTCAAATGTTGATTGGTAGACAATGCCGTTTTTAAGGTTGAATTAAAATGTTGTAGATGGTTAATTCATTGATTATATATTGAGTATATTCGATTTCTGCAATATCGTGACATTCCTGAAATGAATTTATCATCATCTGACTAGCCTTCTCTCATCTACGTTAGAGTCGCCTTCGTATCTAACCAGGTGCAGCTAAGTATCAGTTTGTAACATGAAGCGACGGTACGCATTGCGTTTTACCGGGCGATTCAATGATTAGGATCTTATGAACAATACTGCAGAAGCTCTAATCTCACCTATATCTATTTGCTGTAGCTAGACGAGTATTTATCTATTAAACTTATACCGTTTGCACTTCCTATTATGAAGTCGTGATAGTCTTCGCCTACTGTCCCAGTTATATCAGCATTCACCTGGAAATGCTAACAGAACACCGATACATTCATGAAACAATTGCTTCCTAGCTTTACTTGCATATTTTCTTTCCTTTCTCCCTTCGTTGGTGTTCAAGCGATTAGATAAAGTCAGTGTAACTACAGTTGTATTGGTGAGGTCGAATGAATTCTGTTAAGGGGTAGTAGAGCACCGTTTTGTGCCTAACTATTGCACTAGATTGAAGTTCAGGAAAGTATTACTTGATAGCCTGCATCAATAATAATTTAGAAGGGAGGTCGAGTATCAAATGAAAAATTAAAGTTGGGCAAAAATAAACCAACAAACTTTCAATAGTGTGTTTCTTCAATACCTTTTTTTTATTAGCCTATGCTGTCCCACTGCTGGGCAAAGGCCTCCCCCATAGCCAGAGGAAGCTGTCCAAGTCTTCTCTACAGCGTTTTTTTGGTCTCCCTCTCGGTCACCTTCCATCCTTAGGGATCCAGTTTGTGGTGTTTGTGTCTTCAATACCTAATAAAGTATTTTATACTGAAACGAAAATGTAAGTGGGTAGTATTGTTATAGTTTATGTATTTTGATAGTTGATCGAATCTATCAATTCAAATTATCTTACTCGCACTTTAACATTAATCTGCCAAACACACAAACGGTGTACCAAGAACTACAAATAATTATATTTGACTGAAAAAAAAAAAGAAAATATGATATTACTCCATTTATTCTCAGTCACGACTCTTTTAGTAAAAAAATAATTAGGATATCAAAATCAATTAGTTTTATGCATTTTAACGCAAAACCGCTTGAGGAAAAAACCACTTTGACATTTGAAACTTTAAAAGGTCTATTTATGCAAGTCGAGGAATGATAATTGAAAAAAAAAAAGTTGCATATGCTTATTTCGAATTGCTACTTGTACTTTTTTATTTATTTCATTTGGCATTTGCGTCATAATATCTCTGTGAATTTTAAAGGGCATACGGTCAAAATAACTATAAATAACTAGACTTTTTTCAGTAAGATTTTATTTCGGAATTTCCTAGTTATACTACTTTCCTAAATACTTAGTAGAAACCTGACCTTAATTAATGATTTCATAAAACCCATAGAAAGGTTAATTCAACCACATACTTAACTATTACCAACATGACGTAATAAGGTAATGTGCCTACGATTATGCGCTCGCGCAGGTTGAACCGATCCACAAATTAGTAACAGCAGATAACGAGAGGCTGGTAGATTTTCATAACCCACATAACATGCTAAACATTTTGAATATTTATAGAAGTGTATGTATAATCATCAACCTCAGCCTAAATAATATTGAATTATTGTACCAAGGGAAATGTGAAAAATAGAGTAAAGTAATATGTGTGTGGCTCCCCGCATCCAACCTCTACCTGAATATGATTGCAGATCATCTTGCGATAGTTGGTATCAAAGACTAGATAGGTAGACTCAATACTCCTTTACGCTTGCTACGTATTCGTAAATATTGCAATTGAGTCAAGCCATCAACCGATGTCGCATTTACGCCTAGGCATGGCAGTCTTTGACCGAAGAGTTTCATAAGTGAAGTAATTTGAAGAATAAGAAAGAACCTAAACACACCATTCACTTACCAGCTACAAAATTGTCCTAAGCTCAAGTACGTTATTTTCGTTTTCCAAGTTACCGTAACCCTCTGGCATGCCAACCTTGTTATGCCAAACAGTTTCGTAATATCAATGTAAATTAATATCTATAGTTAGTCCGAAAGTGTGTTTATTAGCGTTGCGCACAATAGCAACTAGCAATCTTTAGTGGCACCAACTTACTTGATAGTAATAATCAGCGATTTATCGACCCAAGACATCTGGTGTTTGACGTTCGCTAGATTGAATAATGATAGACGAACGTTGGGGGCCCTACTTCATAATAGATAGATAAATGTGCCTTGTATCTGGTTGAGGCGTGATCAACTGTCGTTCAAGAGTTAAATATGTAGTACTGCTTCAGAATTTGATGTTAGGAAACGAATCCGCGAAGCAACACTAGGCTCGAGGCATACCTTGTGTTGTAAGTGTAAATGTTTAATGGATCTGTGGATGGAGCTGGAAGGTTTGGTGTGCAAAGATGCGTTTTCTGTAGCGTATAAGTTCAGTTCAAAACCGAGCATAATTTTGCTATCTTTATGCAAACAGCTGAAGCAATAGCTGACATATGTTATTGAAGATAAGTGGTCTACAAAGTGGTATTTACGAAAGTATTTTGGAAAAGGAACACTAACTGGAAGATGCATTTGGAAAGACCTATAGCCATGTTATTTTTACGCCTTGAGGAAAATGCTTCAAAATTTTAATCACTGTGCATTTGTTTTACCATCTAACTCAAGACATAAACCACTAGAGTGACACAATCAATTTGTATTCGATCCATATTCTAGATAACACGTGTTTCGACTTAATAAAGACGTTTGTAATCAGTCTATCGCACGTTTTTTGACCAAAATGTATCTCTTTATTCCTTATAAGAATTGCTATAACATTTGGTCTGAATTCTGTCTTGCATTGTACATAGAGTATTTAGGTGTGAAGAAACGATGTTTCGCAAGGCAACCTTTAGATGAATGGGGCCATTTCAGTGGCTCATGCTGTCTTAGATTACTTGCAGATAAGTTTGTTCTTATCGAGGGGACATTTGAGCTATGGAACTACTGTTTACAATTTTACTTTATGTTGTATTATAAAGTAAACTTAGTTTGTGGTAGTAATGGATGCGTTATTATGTTTATTAAAATATCTTCTTTGACCAAGAGGTAGGTTACTATTGATGATGATATAGATGGCAAAAGAAATGACGATTTTTAAGTTTAAGTCATTAACGGCTATATAAAGGCTCATTCAACGCAAATTCATTCAAGGTTTATCCCTTCAGCAACGACAGGTGTTATGTGGTAATAACTCAAAACCGTTCTAAATCAGTCACATCAATTTAACGCTTCAATCTAATAACCTACTTATTCAATTTAAAAAATCAAAACATCTCAAATCGAACTATCATAAACTTGTATTGATTATTCTAAAGAGCCCATTAATCTTAAATTGAATTACACACTTCATCAAAATAAAGTAATTTGCCTTGAAAGGGTATATTGAATTATAATGACAACATCTTTATCTAAATTCTAAATATACTTGGGTTAGTGGGCGGTAGGCCATTGTCGGTGCTAAGTGCCAAGTAAACTGGCGAGCATGAAATGGGAGGCTCAAATTTGTCTGTCATTACAAGCCGTCATATATTATCATACAATGACAATGAGCCGCTGTTCAGGGGAATTGTACGAGGTCTATACATGGTTAGGCTAGGAGATAGGATAGAGGTTTTGGGTGTTAATGTGTGGTTTTTTGTGGCACGAGTATATTAGTGTGGAGATCTGTAAAGATCGAATCCAGTAATCAAACCCAGTGCACCCAAGTGGGCGATGAACCCAGTAGCTATGGACTTACACGATCTGTTTTGATGATGAAAGCTATGTGCGCTTTTATGTTGATCCAAAAAGGTCAAGTTTATGAGCACAATATCTCAACGGGAGACCTAATTGGGCTTCTAAGCACTGTAACATTAGTTGCTGAGAAAGCATTGACGGAGTGAATGTGAGACATAACAGAAACGCAAAGGTTTGTTTTGTTCTAATACAGTAAATAATAAAACAAAATAGACTTAAAAGATGTGCAGCAAATAGGCTCTTAGCCTACATTGTTAGCTCGAAGGTTGTAACGACATCTCGTGATTCACGCACGTAACAATTCGATTAAAAAGTTTTGTCTTCGATAAATAATATTGAAAGCAATCTTGATGGCATTTGGCCATGGCTTTTCTGTGTTTGGAGTGCAGTTACGACATCACTGAAGATCAGATGTATGACTGTTATTTATGATGTGTTAATGGCATATAAAAGCTCTGTGCATATCAAGAACAATTTAATTTAATGTTCGAGGCAGAGATATGATTTATTTTTATTACTAAAAGTTGTTTTTTTTTTATTTAAGTAGTATTACATGTTATTTCCCGCATAATAAATTGTTGTGCAAATGAATGTTAAATACGTAGTTTCATAAAGAAATAAAGAACATTACAATTTGATCGGAAAGTCGTCCTCTTACCCAGGCCTCTCTAACATCGCAATATAATTTAGTATTCAAGTTTTGCCCGCATCCAGCGAATTCCATTCACTTTATCTAGATCTTTGCACGTGCCAACAATCTCACTTCAAGACAATATCAAGAAAACAATTACAATATACACTTTTCTTGACAGTTTGAGCTTAACTTTATAAACATTTTGTTATACATATCCATCCGTCAGTCCATTTGTCCAGGGTCCAAAGCTCGAGCTGTTTTTAGTCTTAAGAAACCTAATTATTGAGATCAAAAAAATCCTACGTGCAAATCAAGCATTGTAAACTATTTTAGCCCGTGAATGTGTAATTGGCAACCCTCAACCCATTTTACGCATTCTTTTCCCATATTTTTCTGGCGTGATCATCAGTGACATGTTTTTAGCTACATCGTTTTCCACCCAATCCATACATTGTTTAATTGGTCATCCCCAAACACATTAAACATATAGGTACTAGGTAGTCCTCTTCATTTCTGCCCCTTCACGATATACGATGCTCAAGATTTTTTTTTATACTTAATGCGTTTCTCATTCCTATGCGTCATAAATACATACACACCATCTGTTAGGATGATCAAACGACAAGTATGATTTTACCTTGCCTTCCGACACAGGATGACACAATGAAGAAATATTGTAGTCTGTAGTACTGTCTGTTAACGTCTTCCGTCTGACATCGATAATTCTTTCAACTTGACGATATGACATGACTAATCAATCCTTACTTCCTTACTAATATTATAAATCGGAAAGTGAGTTTGTTTGTTTGTTTGTTTGTTCCGCTTTCACGCCGTAACTACTGATCCGATTGCTTTGAAATTTTGCAGACGTAAAGTTAGAAGTCCGGATTAAATAATAGGGTACTTTTTATCCCGAAAAAAATAGATATTCCCGAGGGAAAACAAAAATATTGTTTGCTTGATAGATGGATTGTAGATGGCGCTGTGTGTCGTTTAAAATGACAGTAGATGCAGAGAGAATGATAACTTTAACGGAAGAGTTTTGTAATGTTGTGGGCAGCGAATCGGAGTTGGTAGCAAAAGTTTATACTGACTTACACGGTCATATAAATGATGATCAATGGCTCTGCGAACGCGCAATATTAGCACCAAAAAATGAAACGGTCACTAAAATCATAAATGAAAATATTTTGAATGAAGTTATGGGAGAAAATACTGAATATTTATTTGTAGACACAGTGATAGAAACAGAAGTCTACATAGTGCCTCATATCCTGTGGAGTTTTTAAATTCTTTGGAATTATCTGGGGTGCCTTCTCATAAATTAAAACTAAAAGTAGGTGTTCCGGTGATGCTCATGCGTAATCTCGATGCCCCTAGACTGTGTAATGGTACCAGGCTGCGTGTCACTCAGCTTGGGCGGAACATTATTACAGCCACTATTTTAACTGGCGCAGCAAAGGGTGAAAGTGTACTCATTCCTCGAATTCCGATTATTCCAACAGACCTCCCATTTCAATTTAAAAGACTACAATTTCCTATAAGGGTTTCATTTGCAATGACCATTAATAAAGCACAAGGCCAAACTCTAAGGGTTGCTGGAGTAGGTACACTTAGAAAAACATTGTTTTTCGCATGGTCAGCTCTATGTAGCGTGTTCCCGGGTTTCCAGTGCCCAAAATCTGCATGTTTTTGCTCCACAAGGGAAAACGTATAATATAGTGTACCATTCAGTTTTGGTTTAACAACTAATCGTATCCAGCGTTACATCGCGCTTCTTAGATTTTTCCGTGGGAATGAGTTTTCTTATAGTTGTGATTTATACCGCAATATAACCGAATTCCACGCGGGCGAAGCCGCGGGCGGAAAGCTAGTTAGTAATATAAAGAAAAAACATCAGTTATTGTTTTATGTGATGTATGAGCAGAAAAATCATACGTGATACTGATTAATGATTGCAATGCTCGCCATGTTGTGTTCTATGTAATGATATGCGCCGTTTATTGTATTGGCTTTATCCTCTCTTGTTGTCACTTGTCAATTTACCTTTTTGCGATGGATTTGGCAAATGTGAGTGGCCTATCTTTCAAATAATGTATCGTATAATAATATGTCGTATCGTTAGTCCAGAGTATAAATAAAATGTTGCAAAGCTGTTTGTCATGGTCACTATTCTTTGAGAAATCCATGTCCTTTCAAAATATGCTCCCATCTTACTACATTTTCATGACTATTCTTATGCTTCAATACTTACTTACATGCATAACTATGCTTATGTTTCAATATTCCTAACCACGAATAATGCCAAGTATTTTTTAATGTCACTTTATCTCTCGTGCCATGACATAAATGCAACTGATTATAAAACTAAATTATGTCAAAACATTTTAGCACAGCTAATGAATGTTACTAGCCGAGATGACATAAATAAAAACCAATTTAAATACACATTATACATACATATCAGATATTATATTCGTTCAGGCCTATTACCCTTAATTGAATTATCAAGCTATCAAATGTGGCCTCTTTCGTGTGATAAATCACAACAGCTGCAGGTCAACTGGTAATTATGAATGTTTAAAGACTTACACGTGTTAATAATGTTAATAAGTATACAATATTAGATAGATGCTTATCTTGGCATATGGTTTTAAATATTAATGCTCAGATTTTAGGTGAAAATGATTTACCTACTATTATTTTTTGTAAGTGGTTTAAAATCAAAAGGGAGTTCGTAGACAAGAGAAAAAGGTATATTAAACTTCTTACGATGAATTGTCGTAGACCATTCTGCAACCATCTGGCAAATACCAGACACTATTCTTCAGCGATGTAAATGTTAAGTAAAATAACTAAGTACAAAACAAAACCATAACCATTTTACTGCCAGTGAATGCACAATCTAGTTCACATCAATATCACTGGCTCCTCATAAAGTACTATCAATAAAGAAACGGAGAACGGATGCAGTACTAAATTGTTCCAACCACCAGTATAACATGACCTACCTCGTCCCGCCGAAGTACCTACTTATTCGTCGCAAGAGGGGGTATTAGAGTGACGTCGATAGGTCAAGCAAGACTGGTTGTTGCACAAATCCGGTAGGTGTCAACCTGATTGACAGCTCTGTGGGAGGGCGCCAAAAGCATTTCGACGCTTATTGCTTCTTTGATGGAGATACTTTGTGACAATTGTGAGAAAGAATAAACCTGTCATTGTGTGGGTGTGTGGTTTATGAAGAGTGATTTGTTAAACGTATTTAAGTGTGTAAGTGATGTGCATTTCCTTGTGGCTAAAGCTATAAATGGTACAGCTGAGATGAATTGATGCTTTACATACGTTCTGTTGTAATGATTCTCATTACACTTCATAAAGCTTGGGAGGGCTTTAAATAAACATCTGAAAGCATCGTTCCGATAAGAAATAAGTCTGTTTATGTTTATTTTGGACTCCGGTGGGTCCAACCCATTATTGCGCAGACTCACAGTCTTGTTAATAAACTTGTGGAACGACTTCAAGATTTCAGAAACATACAATTTGTTTAGATAGTTACTACATAATAATTATCCTCTCATATTTCATCCTCAAAGGCTTCTGATCCGAACAGAACATTCAGCTCCATTATATTCTGAAAATAAAACACGTTCATATTTCACTGTACAGGTACACTTAATCTCGACATTAATGTTGTTTGTTCAGCAATAACATAGACCTCGAGAACAAAGGAAAGGCACGGTCATTAACCCTTTCGTTGCAGTACTTATAGAACAAATGAACATCGTCCTCAGTACTAAATCGACAATGTGCGGTAGTGTAGGAAGTGATTCGCTTCCATACATTTATTTATTGTTTGACATTCACCTTGAATTAGTTGCCGTTCTTCTTGCTCGATTTTAGTTCATCGGTGTTATGAGATAACTGGTTTGATTGCGGTTGGGGCGCGTGTACAGTGGTTAGGCTTGGACTAGTGGTTTTATTTTTCTATTACCTACATACATTTGTTATTTATTAAAAAAAAAACTACTCAGGTTTAGAGGAAATCTTGAATTCAAAGGCAAGATGCCCTATGATAAATTTATTTTACAGGTCGAGACATCCATCTTATAATAATAGATGAATCTTAAATTTAGAGTAAAGATGTACATAGGTAAAATAGTTAAAATATTCGCCTTTGGATACTGAAAAACGCTTTTGCACTTTGAGTGTCGAGATTCCGTCGCCTGACGCATTTACCGTCTGGTGAGCTTCAAACTAAGTTTCCAAGTCAACAGACAGTTATAACCACAGCCTTTCAATCCATTTATGGTGGTCGCCATACCTACATAATATACTTACATGACGAGTTAACAAAGATAAACGAGGAAGTCGACCGCGCGAACACGATCAACTGGTTTGAGATATATCGAGCATAAATGTTAAGTACGACGACATTTTATTTGTAATGCTTTTGTTACGAAAATTTATAAAAAATTGCACCTACTGTTAGTACAGGGTGATTTTTATATAACAGATAGAATACTTATTTGATCAAGTTGTTATAAGATTGTACTAATACTTTTGATTCTATCCAATCAATGTACGAAATGCACGAGAGTTGTAAAATGTAAATATGATAGAAATGCATGCCCTATAGTGTTTCATAAACCTTTGAGCTAAGAGGTGGCTAACATAATGATTTTTTGTTTACAACGGAATACAGCATAAAAATTCAAGTACATGGAATATCATTGAGCCACTAAGCGCCAACAAACATATAAAGAAGATCAGAATATGAAATCTGAAAAAATTGATAGGAATTCGGGCAAAATACTACTACTTACATATTATAAATGCTAAAAAAATCCCTCTGTATGGAAAATTAACAATTAAGATATCTATATTCAGTTTGTCGTTGAAATGACCGAACGTGGAGCGTGTCCGTTAATTGTATTTGACATTTAACAAAAATTCCTTCAACGTGCTGTTACAAGTCGTGTCAAACTGTACAGCACACTGTCCAGTTACATTGTAAGTGGTTAAAGTCACGCGTAAATTGTATTGTTGACTTTGGTGATCACGACCGAAGAGGCCGAAGTCTTTAAGCACTGATGACTTGTTAGTAGGTTTAGCTTTTAAGTGCCAAGTTCACTAAGTAGTCGGATTACCATGATGTCACATGAGAAATTAGTGGTGGGAAAGCAAGCTTTTTACACGCTTTTTTGTTCAGTTGAATAATCCTGTAGACGTACTACTAAGTAAAAAATCTGATTAATATTCATTTTGAACGGCATCTGGGCATCTCTGATGAAAGAACAGCGTAAACGTCGGTCTCCTTAAAGCAAGTGTTCACTATGATGAATTTGCACTTTCGATTTTCAAAGTACCTAAACAGTTCTTTTAAGATATACTTACGTACGTTTATGTTGTTAGTGAAATTAGCCCTATACGTTCATATTCAGTTTAATCCGCTCATTGCCAATATTTTATATTCCCCATAAACGTAATGCAATCAATCAAGTCAGATCATAATTTTGAGGTGCCAACAAGGGTATAAATCTCACGATAATGATCACTGTCACTTTATCATTAAAACCGTGCATTTAACAGATTTCGGCATATAAAAAAAATTTAGATTAGCATTCTTCGTAATTGTTTAAGTTAATAATAAAATTAAATGTTTTATTGGCATTTAATAAGGTACAATTATTTTGGAAGCCCCAACTCCTGAGCTAGGTGAGACCCGTGTTACAGGAGCCAGGAAGTTAGAACACGTAAATATAAAAAATAAATAATTGATTAAAAATAGACGGTTTAATTTTTTTTTAATTATGATTTACAAATGAGAATAAAAGAGCGGCATTTTTTAAAGTTTAGATGCCTTATAAAATCAGTAACACTATATATACTTACGACCTTAAACTACTTTATACAAAACTAAAAATGAAATACTATATACAAAACATATATAAACATAAAACATATTTAAAAGAAAAAGAATATTATATCAGAACCTGCTTTTGTGAGTTAATTGGACGTCTACATGTTCATGATTATCCTACAAGACCAAAAGCTTATTTTCCCACCACTAGCATCCAATTTCTCTGTAACTTTATGTAATCGAACATACACTGAGCAGGCCTATCGTCGCCAATATCTCACAGGTCTGATACCCGGCATGTTACGGGGCTTATAGCTTCTTACAACTAGACCAATCAGGTGATTAATATGCAAACTTAATTATAAGTTAAGCATTATTAAAGTATCGTATGTTATCGAAGTACAGATAATCGATCAGAAAGGTTAGTTATTAAGGTGTTACTTACTATATTTCTTTCGTGTGAAAATTATCTTTAGTATATCGAATTTTGAATATTGGCAATGTTGAAGTTAAGCTTAGAGAATGGTAAGTACACATAAAATAATATTGCTAATCTAATGTTACATACTATGATATTCAAAGTATACGAAGAAACTACAGCTCACATCACACATCACACAGCTTTGCCCGTATTTAACCATTTGATGCCCCTCGCATGAGTAATAATTTTATTTTCATAGATACATTTTGACTATTCTAGTCACCGGTAGACAACTTCATGTTATTTAACATGAACTATATGATCATTATCAGAATTATCTCTAAGAAGATATCAAGCACTATAGCTTGTTATGCATTATGCGGATTTGCGTGAGCCCCGTAATACTCGGAAACAGACCAAATCCATACTAGGCGTTAATTAAATCCAAAAATGGGAATGTTAACTATTTTCCTTACATTGTTCCGGATAGGATAACCTTACTTAAGAATTACAGGTAAGGATGAACAAGCCTCCTTAATAAGCATACAAAAAAAAAGTAGTTTATTTCATGCATTGTGCCCATAATGGATTGAGTAAAAATAACGATTTAATAAAATAATTAAAATGAAGTGATACTATAAGCAATATTACATACTATTTTGTAAGTATGTCTCTCTCTACCAGACCCATGGCATTATAAAAGCCCGGATTTTTGGGAACCGAACGTGGAGCCGAAGCCAATACGTTGAAGCCCTTTTGAGACAACCATAATGAAATGGTGACACACAACCGATGATTACTCCTGTATTTACTATAGAAATGTACCCAAGGATGATCCCCGGTTCTGTAACACACTATAATTTATTAATCCATGAAAGATTTGGAACTAAAACTGCATGAAATTTTATGATTGAATATAACTGTTTATTGCGTCCAAATTCGAAAGGATACAGAGGTAATTTGATAAAATTTCACCTACGTTAGGTAACGAAGATTTCAATACAGCAATATGCATTCAATCAATTGGTTATGTCAGATAAAAGGTGTATATGAATTGCTCTTTGCGTTACTGCATTGAACATACTTTGGTCTGAATAAGACGTAAATTGCATACTTAGGTATTTCAATGATTTAGTTAAATTAGTTTCCGTGTTGATGGATGTAATATGTCACCAGGTTATTCAGTTTATTTGAATCTGTAGAAATGAGTTGAATAAGTATCTGGGTGAGCGCATAATAAATGAATAAAATTGTGGGTTTTATTGCAATTTATTTTTTATTATTTTTATTTATTTGTTTACCTCAGGCAACTAGGGCCCATAGCAATGATTATGATAGGGAAAAAAATATAACCACTACGAAACTCTCGTTTTATTCGAATATTTTTTTTATTAATAATAATTATTTTACGAATAACCTGAAAAAAATACATTGATACAATATAATACCCCAACAATATGAAGTAATAATAAATAATATAATACTTAGTATATGAATAAGCAAAACAAAAATTGACAATAAAATATTGCTCTCGCTGTGGCGGCGTATTGGGCTGACATAGTGTAGTCTGAATATATGACATGTCATCGACTCGAAAGAAGAAGAAGAATACAAGATCGTTAATAGTATAAACATACCCAGCTGCATCTATTTATAAATATATTATTTATTTATTAACTTATAAATAATAGTGCAAAACGTCAATTATTCGGAAGTAAAGATAATCATCATCAGTATAATCTAACGACTTCACATATTTTTATTTCCTGTTGCCATTTTGCTTGTCTACAAGTATGTTAATTGCATTGCCATTTTAAATACAATAAAATCGATTTTTTCGTATCGATAAAATCGTTGAGCAATGTTAATTGCATTTGCTGCAACATAACTTTGGTTTTCGATTATCGCTTGTAAGTTATGTAAAAAATTGGTTGCCTGTAAAGTCGGTATACGGGCGAAAGTTTTACGTGACAACAACACTTTTTGTGTCCGTCTCTCTCGCTCTTAGGCGGGCTAACTATGCCCGAGTGGAAGGGACGCGTGCCTCTCACTCGCTCTCATTGTGAGCGCATAGCGTGAGCGGAGCGTAACGCAGT
Organism: Helicoverpa armigera; assembly: GCF_030705265.1. Classification (NCBI taxonomy): domain Eukaryota; kingdom Metazoa; phylum Arthropoda; class Insecta; order Lepidoptera; family Noctuidae; genus Helicoverpa; species Helicoverpa armigera. The sequence goes on along the minus strand of NC_087123.1, from coordinate 8,607,262 downwards.
TTCTTGAAGTGTCACCCGGCAAACCAATTTATAAGACGTTGTCACGTCAAAAATATCATTTGGTATTATTTGGTATTTGGATGCCTGATAATTTGGTTTGTAATAAAACATCTTTTGTTACAAAACTTCTTTCTCTTATTAATAATTTATTTATTCGTTCTAATAATCATAATCAGGTTATCATTTTTTTTATTCATCTATTTAAAATCTATACATTTCTTTGAAAATATGTCAAAGTAATACCTTTAGGGTAAAAATGTATTGGTACAAAGTAGCTTATCAAAGAGATAGGTTTCCTTTCTACTATAAATGACGAATGAAGGAAAGCAATTGTATCTATAAATAATTTATTTCTCAAAATATTAACCTGTCTAAAGGTAAGGTTTATTGCAAATTACTTTCCCTTAACCAATAAGTAAATCTTACGTCACAGATCATACATCAATGTTATGTTTGTTTGAAAGAAATTTTAATTTCCTTCATCGTTTTCGCAATTTCAGGAACTGTCTATTTTATTCAGTTAGATCATTACTAGGACTTGACACGATTGTTCAACCTGGTACTATCTTCATTGAATGTAAAAGAGCCTGATTTCAGGTATTTTTCAGAACAAACCTAAATACACTAAATACACATAGGAAATAGGTGTAGTGAAGCTGTAATTTGTCATAGCCCAACAAGCATTCTCAGTTAAGGACATCAGTCAGAACAAAAACTTGACTTATTAGTTTTCTGCTTTTTAGTAAAAATCTGAACTTATGTATGTATTATTGCAATTACTACGACAAACCTTCATAATATATCTATATATATAAAAGAAAGTCGTGTTAGTTACTACACTTATAAATCAAGAACGGCTGAACCGGTTTAGCTGAAAATTGGCAGGGAGGTAGTTTAGAGCCAGTACATAGGATAGTTTTTGTCACCATCCGGCTACGGGAAGCAGTTATCTCGGGTGAAACCGCGGGCGGAAAGCTAGTTGACAATAAAAATTAAACACTTAATTTCTCAGCATGTTTGGATTTATTTAATTTAAGTTCATAAATATTAATAAATCAAGTGATTTATAGACTCTTAGATAAACGGTGAGTATTAAGAGTAAGGCTAACAGCACATCTTTCAATGTCGCATACGCAGCTGACTTTACTTATATGGTTAATTGATTAATATCACATCATAATTGAAAAGGTATTACAACAATGTCTTAACATGTGTAAATGTACGTAATGATACAACAAACGGACCAATGATTAAACAAAAAAACCGGCCAAGTGCGAGTCGGACTCGCGCACGATGGGTTCCGTACCATTATTTATAAAACGGACTACAAATCACGTAATTTTTGTGTGGGAACCCCTCAAAATAATTCTAGTTTTCAGTTTACTTGTTGTTATATCGGCAACAGAAATACATAATCTGTGAAAATTTAAACTCTCTAACTATCACGGTTCATGAGATACGGCATGGTGACAGACGGACGGACGGACAGATGAGCGAAAACAAGAGGGTCCCGTTTTACCCTTTGGGTACGGAACCCTAAAAACCAAACCAATACCTAATTGAAATTGGAAAAACAGTAAATAGGTGCACCTAATGAATCGCTCATCTTTACGTTCAGTGACAGCTGTTGTCATAATGTAACTGTCAGTTGTACAAAAACGGACGATTTGACGTAAGTGTGCAAGGTTTCATAAGATTCTTGTAAGTGAATTATCGTCAAATCAAATTCGGTTAGTTTGGCGCGATTTTGTGTGATAATACCAATGTGTGTTCACCTTAAGACTGTTAAAACGGGTAACACACAGATTTAAAGTAACCAAAATGATCTCCCTTAATTTCTATGATTTCCTAGCTGTAACTGCATATTTATAGAATGATCTTATTTAATCTCTTGATATTAATTCTTATATACCTTTGTAGTAGGTAACAATACGTAAATAGTACTATCAGTATGTACATAACCGATATCTCAAATTAGTTTTATTGTCCATAATATTATATTTTTATCGAATCTTCTCACGTCAACCTTCATAATGCGTTCCCAATTCCTAAATAGTACTTTCAGTACATAACCAATAACTGAAAGTAGTTTTATGCAACGTGGAAGTAATTGAATAGTCCAGCTTGACTTGAAACCTTATGGGGCGCTGCAACGGATGATATGTTTGTTGCTAACAAAAACGAGTGAAACAGCCAATCAGCATTTTCATACATACCACCTGACACTCAAGTGCAGACGTGTCCATACTAATCATGAGTTATAATTTTCCCCCAATCTCTGAGTTATAACTAATCTGTTAAAACATTCGTGTAGGAAATATTGTCGGCAAAAATAAAGTTTTGTCCAAATTGGAACAGTAGACTAACATCCTTGGCAGTCGGTAGTCAGAAGCCAGTGTGTCTGACACCAGTCTAACCAAGGGGTATCGGGTTGCCCGAGTAACTGGGTTGAGGAGGTCAGATAGGCAGTCGCTTCTTGTAAAGTACTGGTACTCAGCTGAATCCGGATAGACTGGAAGCCGACCCCAACATGATTGCGAAAAGGCTCGGAGGATGATGATGACATGCATATAGCAACACCTACATACACAGGTCAATGTTTACCTACTACTGTTTTATTTGGCCGAAGATTGAACATGTGTTATCGACATAGCTTGTCTACACACAAAAACTTATTAATTATTATTTTTGTTACATACATATTATGTGCTTTGTATGCTAATATTGGCAGTTTAGTTTTTATACTAAATTGAATGAGGTTTTCTAAGAATAATATGCATAGTTATTATTATGCCAGACATATGAAGTATGTTATGTACGATGTTCAAAGACTGTATATGATGTGTATGAATACTTTTGTATATTTTAACACTTATGTAATTAAAACGAAGGCTGTACAACGGCCGTGGATAAATTAACATATCTTTTAGTTTTAGAATATCATATTAGGTTGAACATATTAAAAAAGGTTGCTTGAGATGAGTCATCAGCCGTCGGGTTTCCTATTTAAATAAGTATTTCTAGAAACGTTTAATTTTAATAAAAATAGTCAATGTTGAAAGTTAGAAAGTAACTAAATGAAGCTTGCATAATGTACCTGTGGCGCACCCTGTATATTCCCTTTACCAAGCAGTTGCACCAGTTGCAAATATTTATTATAATGACGGACACTATTCTTAGATAATTGGATCAGCTACAAGTAAGAGAGATGTATAGGGAAGTTCAGGACCGATCAATCTGTAGTAAGAAGCTCATGCATCAGCCACTCGTTCCTAGATAACATTATCAATAATTATAAACGATTTACATAACATCGTCTAGGGCACTAGTTTTCCGGTAAGGCTGCGGTTACACGTAATCATTATTTAATCTATGTTAAGTACGATTTATAGTTTCCCCGTGTAAACTGTTATTAAGCCGCTTGTAAGCACTCACGCACATGTTGGTGCACGAATTAGTTTATTTTTTTCATGTCTTTAATTGGTCGATGATATAATAATTGCTAGCTAATTAAAAGATGCTTTCTAATGTTTGGTGCCTATGATTAAATGAGATGGTTGGGTCAAAGAGTATAATTTTAATTCAATGAGTCGGGGTGATGGAGAGATTATTGCGATCCGATGTCAGTCTTGTAGAAAATAATACGTAAGTAATATTTCAAAAGGTCTGTGATCTGGGAATGAACATCTTTGGTAGTCGTTACGAGTAATCAGAAGTCTGACACCCAGTCTTACCAAGGGGTATTGGGTTGACCGGGTAACTGGGACGAGGAAGTCAGTTAGGCAAGTCGCTTCTTGTAAAACACTGGTACTCTGCTGGATCAAGTTAGGCTGGAAGCCAACCCCAACCAACATAGTCGGGAAAAGGCTCGGGAGATGATGATGATTGCAAAACAAAGGTAAGAACACAATGAGTAGGCGTAACCTCGAATTGAAATTGATAATTGAAATAATTTGACGTCATTCTGATATTGTTGAAGCAGATTCCATTTCGTGGTGCAGTCACCTTTTGAATTATAAATGTAAATAGCGTATTGAAAATGGGATTAGGCTAAATAGATAGATTATCTTTGTCGTAATGCCTGAACTAATTTAAAGTAGTTTTTTGTACAGTCTTTATTTGAGCTTAAATTACTAGATAAGTAAATTAATATCTATTACTAGTCTTTTTTTCGTATTTAATTATAGATGCATGTATGACCTCTGAATCAAAAAGAGCAGGCATTATTATGTCTGTAATAAACTCTTGAATTACAGTGACTTTAATACTGATTAATATGTATTAGTTAAATGGAGTGTGTACGTACTAATTTCGCGTAAATAACGTCATACCTGATACCTAAATATAACATTCCTACGTAAGCAGCGAATGGTCTTGAAATGTTGTCGTTTTTTACTTTTTATGGAGTACGTTAATATTTATGCTACAAAGTACATAAAGATCGGGTGCATACTTTATCTTCTTATTTTTATAAAAATGAACCGATTTCCGTAAACAAGGATCCAGTTTTATGAAAAAAATAAAACATAAATTATTCAGTTCGAACGTTACCCACCTACCTATTATGTGCATATGTACGGCATTGAATACAAGACTTTAAGCTATTCGGTATTATTGTAAGAAAAAATCATATACCGGTGTATAGTACTTCGTATGGGCTGCTCCTTGGAAAGTGTCAGACTCTTACTGATTAAAACCCATCATGTTCCTTCTGAAACCCTTATGTTCCAGGGCAGTGGCAAGTCTTTCGAACAATCCCGCAGCTCTCAAGTCAAGTATCAGCAGAAATTCATGAAAAAAATTTACATTTCTGTGATTATAGCCTGACAGGTTTGACTTAAGGACTTGTTTGAGGTTTAAGCAGTATTCAAAAAGTGACTAACTACTTTTGTGAAGTACACTGCCGTGAGAGACAGTATACTGAAATGCCACTCACCTCAGTGCGTAAATAAAATAGAATCGGGAACATCTCCTAGTAAGGAGTGCGTTATTGCCTCACTACTTCACACTACGTGACAGGTTACAGGTCAACTATAGGGCAAAAGCAGTGAAAGGTACCATCATTAATTCCGTGTTCAAATAGATTCACATTGCGACAGTTGAGCATCGAACGGACCACACAGATCAAGTAGTCCGTTATGAAATAGTGTTTTTATTATACCTGAAATCGTGTAGTTTGTAATAGTAATAAGTTGGCCTATAACCGTTTAATATTTTATTTTCAATTAACACTTGGTCCTCAGTTTATAGTTAGATAGAGATTATAAGTAACTTTTAATTTTATACTTGAATACTTGATAACACATTCTAACATAGTAAAAGTTTACCTGCAAAGGACTGTATATATGTCACCGTAAGATTACAAACATCGTTAGATTACAATCTATCTCGAGAGATTGTAAACTGTCGAATTATTGTGAACCGTAACATCTGATTGCAATTTAACGCATTATTTTTCGCTATATTATAATCTATCGACGAGAAATTGTCAAATTGTCAACTGTCCGAAAGCTCTCCCTGATTGGTCAGTCTTTTTGTAAGATCGACCAATCACGACCAGCCGTTCTGTTGCCATGGAGTTCCCGTAGAGTTAGGAATGAATTTGTGTTTGAAGACAAACTACCTAATTATTTTGTTTCTTATAATTTTCCAATTTCATTTAAATAAAACTACTTTTACGGATTTTATCGCGGTCGGTTTTAAACGTCGGGATTAAATAATATAATATAACCGCGATAAAATCCGTAAAAGTAGTTTTATTTAAATGTCTAATATTCGCGTAAGTGTCAGAAATCAATATGTTTCCAATTTCAATTTGTGTTTGAAGAATAAATATTTCGTTACAATTTGTTCTCTCCATATGTCAGGAATATTAATTACATACTCGTACTAAATAATAAATACTTGAAGAATTTTTGAAGAGCATTTATTTTATTTAACTGACACCTCTATTTCATTCCTAACTCTACGGGAACTCCATGGGAACAGAACGGCTGGTCGTGATTGGTCGATCTTACAAAAAGACTGACCAATCAGGGAGAGCTTTCGGACAGTTGACAATTTGACAATTTCTCGTCGATAGATTATAATATAGCGAAAAATAATGCGTTAAATTGCAATCAGATGTTACGGTTGTTATGGTCATTAATTGGAATGTGACCTTTATTTTCGTCAGGCTTGACAAGCGCCGCGGTGGCTAAACGGTTAACGCATGGACATCGATAACGAGGAGGCTTGAGTTCGATCCTAACATCGCGCAATACTTTTGGTAGCTTATTTTGCCTTTTTGGGTGTCCAATCCGTTGTAATGCATTCTATCGCGTGAGGGTGGCACATAAGTCCAAACTCCACTTGCGACATTTATCTCAAAGAGGACGGACCTATGTTGATGTGGTCATTGTGAGCTACTATCTACCGGCATAGTATAAATAAGATTATGTTAAAGTGATTCACACATTAAGATAATAGTGATTGTGCTTGTGTAATCCGAACAGGGGTAAGTGCTAGTTTTAAGGGGTTAGGACATCTATAGATTACTTCATATTCAGGTCCTGACCATTTCAATTGTCATTGTTTTAGCCTGACGCAACGCCCTTTGAGTTTGGATCTTAATGAGACCTAAGAACGAAATCTTAGATATACCTATCATAAGGATTATCCCCTGAATACGGAGCTACCGGGCATAGGTGTTGGCAGAGTTCACCATAATTAACTCTCCTGGCGTCCAAATTAGATTAAGTTAGTTTAAGCTTAGGTATTCTGTGAGTGGCTAGTTTTAAGGTTCTGTTAATATACGGTGGTAATCACTGATCTCGTTTCATTGTGCATGAAAAACCCGTAACAAATAGCGCCCAACGTAAAAAAAAATCGGGTGTAATACACCGACATTCTTATACCGTCATTGCATTTTGTCAAAATTATTCTGGTTATGAAATGAAATACGGGTTAAAGTTAAATATAAGTTGACTTTTTTTTTGTGAGTGTACCCACGTAAGTTTTTTCTTAACTGGTAATGGTATGTTATATTATGTTCTTTGTTTAGTTACAATATTACTTTTGTGCACTTTTTACCATAAGTATGTACAGTTATCACTTTTTACTTGTTACCGATTGTCGAGTTGAGGTTATATACATAGTTATTAGATTATAAAGTAAGTTAGAATATTAAGATATATAGTTATTAGTAGAGGTTTTGTTTTTATCTTGACGGTACCGAAGCAGCTTAACTATTTTAATTGAAGATTAGTTTAGAAAGGTACCGGCGATTTCTTCGTTCAAATATTGTTGTAAAGTAGGAAAATAGATAAGTATCGTTAATATTATTGTAATTACGGTGGATATTAGCTCACATTTACCGTTCGTATTTGTTTAAGTATTCGTTATGGATCCTTATTATTTGTTAAAAGAGGAATTAGAGTTTGAACTTCAATCGAGAGGAGTCTCCATAAAGGGCAATGTTGATTTATTGAAGAAACTTTTGAAGGAACTGCTCATTACCGAGCAGTCGGGGTTAGTAAATTATGAAATCAAGGCTCCTCGACAAGTCCTAGCATCACCGGAGGCGGAATTAAAACACTGCAAGTCCAAATTAACAACGTTAGCCACGTATATTGATGAAATAACAGAGAAACCGGATAGACACTTATTTAAACGATTAGTATCGCGGTTGTATCACGTTAAAAATAGGTTAGAACTTATTTCGAGTGGGAACGCGGCCGAGGATAATATTAAGGTCGAACTTTCCACGCGTTGTCAAATGTTATTGGACAAGCTTGAGTCAAAGGATGACGCTGAAGTTCAGAAGGATGAAATTACTCCAGAGATTAAACAATTGTTACACGAAACCTTGGGTGAGGTTGGGGATAATATTGTAAAAAAACTACAAATTGATACCGAGGAGAATTCTGACAAAATGAGACCAAAGTTATTTAAAACTTCAACCTTGGACATAGATACACCCAAACGGAAACTGGTACCTATTAGTCAGTGGGGTGTTTACTTCTCAGCGGACAATAAAGTCAGTGTTAATGCATTTATTGAGCGTGTTAATGAAATTAAAGAGGCTAGGAATGCGACTGATGAGGACTTGTGGCGTTATGCGATAGATTTTTTTAAGGGTGACGCCTTGATATGGTTTAGAGCTAATAAAGTTCAGGCTACAAATTGGAAGGAATTAGTGGTCTTATTAAAAAGAACTTTTCAATCACCGTTTTATCAGGATGACTTGTTAGCGGAAATAAAGGCAAGGACGCAAGGTAAAGACGAATCTATAGCTATTTATATGTCAACCCTTCAAAACATGTTTAATCGCTTGCCATTGCCGATTACGGAACAGGAAAAGATATCTATAATCTTACGAAACATACAGCCATATTATCAAAGAGCGATCTGCAGGGATGTGTTCTTTTCGGTCGCTGAAATAGTAGAGGTTTTAAGGATAGTCGAAAGAACCAAAATCAATTGTGATAGGTTTGAAGAACCTAAGTCTCACACAATCAACTTAGAACCAGACTTAGCTTATAAAAATAATTCACTGCCGGGAACCAGCAAAAATGTTAACGAAGTTTCGGCAAAAATTGAAATAGATAACGTCACAACCAGCGCTCAAAGGCTCATAACAGGTAGGTGTTGGAATTGTCGGGAGGTAGGGCACTTATTTAGGTCATGTAGTGTTCCTAAGCAGCGTTTGTTTTGTTACAAATGTGGTCGTTTTGGAGTGACTTCTAAAGATTGCGTATGTAAGGGAAACGCCACAGGGGAAAGTATGAATCCTGCCAAATAAACTTTCCCCTAGATAAACATAGTAAGGAGTGGCAGGACTGGCTTAGGACGGTAAAGAAGTTTATGTCTCGCGGGGAATTGAACCCAGTAGTTTTAGAAAGAGATAATGATAATAGGGACTATGTACTTATCGACATTTTGGGCATTACACATATAGCGCTTTTGGACTCAGGGGCTAATCGAACTGTTATTAACAGAGATTTAGCTCAAACTTTAAGAGGTCTAGGCTTAAAAACATATCGCTCTAACGACGTACAGGTAGCTACCGCCGATGGTAATCGTCATAATATTACTGAAATTATAGATGTTCCGGTCAAATTCAATGGGCGCTTTAATGTAGTAAAGATGATGGTTATGCCGAACTTGTCACAGAAAGTTTTATTAGGAAAAGATTTCTTTGCTAGGTTTGGTATCTTCATTGATTTTAAAGGAGAAAAGTCGGATTGCCGTCAGATGATCAACGCTTTATCCTTACAAGAACCATGTGTGGTTTCAAGGGAAGATTTAAGTATAGAGCAGCAAGAACTCTTGAATAGGTTGATTGAGATAATGAAACAGACAATTGGCTCAGGATTAGGACGGACAAATATTATTAAACATGAAATTGACACTGGTGGTTGTAAGCCAATACATCAAAAGCAGTACAATTTCTCGCCGGTAATTAAACGTGAAATTGAACGTGAATTGGATGATATGTTAGAAAAAGATGTTGTAGAACCGTCACACAGTCCTTGGTGTTCACCAGTTCTGATAGTTAAAAAACCAAATGGGGAGAATAGGTTGTGCTTGGATAGTAGACAGGTCAACAAGGTGACAAAGAGAGATACATATCCTCTGCCTAGAGTATCGAACATATTAGATCATCTCAAAAACGCCAAATTCTTAAGCACAATTGATTTAAAATCAGCATTTTGGCAAATATCTTTATGTGAATCAAGTAAAGAAAAGACTGCTTTTGCTGTACCAGGCCGGGGCTTGTTTCACTTCAAAGTTATGCCCTTCGGTCTAGTGAATGCTTCTCAGACTCAACAGAGACTGATGGACATTTTGTTTCATGCATTGGAGGAAAGTTTGGGCATATTTGGATGACATTGTCATTTGTTCGGTTAATTTCATAGAGCATATGGAAGTATTGGAGAAAGTCATGCATATTTTAAAAGATGCTAACTTGACTATTAATGTAGATAAATGCAAGTTTGCTAGGCCAAGCTTGAAGTTTTTAGGTTACATCGTAGACAAAGATGGACTTCGCACGGATCCTGATAAAGTTTCCGCCATACTAAATTTTCCTAGACCTAGAAATATTACGGAGCTAAAGCGATTTATTGGACTAGCAAGCTGGTATAGACGCTTCGTAAAAGATTTTTCTATGGTAGCAGCACCTTTGCATAATCTTACCAAAGGAAAGAAACATAGAAAGTTCATATGGAATGAAGAAGCAGAAAAGTCATTTACAGAGCTCAAAACACGTCTTACGACGACACCTGTAATGTCTTGTCCAGATTATTGTAAGCCATTTATAGTTCAGTGTGACGCGTCTAGTAAGGGTATCGGGGCGGTACTTTGCCAAAACGTTGATGGAAAAGAGCAAGCTATAGCGTTCTTAAGTAGGAAACTCTCGGACAGGGAAAAACGATATTCTACGTCAGAAAGAGAATTATTAAGTGTAGTTTATGCCATCGAAAAATTTAGACCTTATATAGATGGGACAAAGTTTACCGTAATAACGGATCACAGTGCATTGCAATGGTTACACAAAATGAAAGACCCTCATGGGCGGCTAGCCAGGTGGGCCATGAAACTTCAGCAGTTTGATTTTGAGGTTGTCCACAGACCGGGAAAGAGTAATACAGTGCCCGATGCACTCTCTCGTTCAATAGAATTGTGTACAGAAATCAATGCAATCAAAATAGGTGAAATAGACAAAGATGATTGGTACAAATCGAAAGTAAACAAGATTTTGAGTGGTCAGGAACGTGATTTAAGTTGGAATGTCAAAGATGGTCTTTTATTTAAGAAAGTGAGGCTTAGACAATATCCTAATTGTGAGTCTATTTGGAAAGTTTTTGTACCAACGGGATTGCGTAACAAAGTAATAAAAGAATGTCATGATGAGGCTAAAGCGGGTCATTTAGGCATCCGGAAAACGACTTTCAGAGTTAAGCAATTCTATTACTGGCCGAATATGATTCAGGATGTTAAGCAGTACATTAAGTCCTGTGATGTATGTGCAAAATTTAAAGTTGCACAACAGTTACCCAGGGCCACATGGGTCAACATAGGGTGGTCACAGGACCTTGGCAGGTTATATCATTAGATTTAATGGGTCCCTTTCCGAAGAGTAAACTTGGTAATACTATGCTTTTGGTAATTACCTGCTGGTTCAGTAAGTTTACTTTAATTTTGCTCTTCGCACGGGAAGACAGAAAATTTGCGAAATCTTGGAAAGTCAGATTTTGCTTTTCGGCGCCCCAAAAGCTATTATATGTGATAATGGCAAACAGTTTGCCTCAAATATTTTTAAAGATTTAGCGGTAAAATATAATTATAGAATTTGGTTCACTCCAAATTACCACCCACAAAGTAATCCTACAGAGCGGGTGAATAGGGTCATAGGTACTATGATATCTTCGTACATTAAGTCAAAGAAGCACAATGAATGGGACGTCAACCTTAAAGAAATCGCACACGCCATAAGAACCGCTGTTCATGAAACTACTGGTTATACGCCTTCGTACCTTTTTCTAGGCAGAGAAACATCTATATCTAATTCTGATACCGGATGGAACTTCAGTTCAGATATAAATAACTTGGTAGTAAATACTAAACCGTTTATCGATAGACAAGTAGTAAGAAATAATGTGTTTAGAACTGTACAGGTTAATATGAAGAGGTCTCATATGAAGAGTAGCAATGTGTACAACAATAAGCGCAATGAGGGATCCTTTAAAGTAGGCGACGTCATCTGGAAAAGGACTAAGTACCTTTCTAATGCTAATAAGAAATTTATGGCCAAATTAGCACCAAAGTTTGAGAAGGCTATAGTGACGGAAAAGTTATCAGAAACTGTTTTTCGTTTAAATAATATTTTTGGTAAACCTATTGGAATGTGGCATATTAAGGATCTGAAGGGATTGTAAAAAAAAAATACAAATTTTTTTTTTTTTTTTTTTTAGGGTAAGGGTATATGTTATGGTCATTAATTGGAATGTGACCTTTATTTTCGTCAGGCTTGACAAGCGCCGCGGTGGCTAAACGGTTAACGCATGGACATCGATAACGAGGAGGCTTGAGTTCGATCCTAACATCGCGCAATACTTTTGGTAGCTTATTTTGCCTTTTTGGGTGTCCAATCCGTTGTAATGCATTCTATCGCGTGAGGGTGGCACATAAGTCCAAACTCCACTTGCGACATTTATCTCAAAGAGGACGGACCTATGTTGATGTGGTCATTGTGAGCTACTATCTACCGGCATAGTATAAATAAGATTATGTTAAAGTGATTCACACATTAAGATAATAGTGATTGTGCTTGTGTAATCCGAACAGGGGTAAGTGCTAGTTTTAAGGGGTTAGGACATCTATAGATTACTTCATATTCAGGTCCTGACCATTTCAATTGTCATTGTTTTAGCCTGACGCAACGCCCTTTGAGTTTGGATCTTAATGAGACCTAAGAACGAAATCTTAGATATACCTATCATAAGGATTATCCCCTGAATACGGAGCTACCGGGCATAGGTGTTGGCAGAGTTCACCATAATTAACTCTCCTGGCGTCCAAATTAGATTAAGTTAGTTTAAGCTTAGGTATTCTGTGAGTGGCTAGTTTTAAGGTTCTGTTAATATACGGTGGTAATCACTGATCTCGTTTCATTGTGCATGAAAAACCCGTAACACGGTTCACAATAATTCGACAGTTTACAATCTCTCGAGATAGATTGTAATCTAACGATGTTTGTAATCTTACGGTGACATATATATAGCACAAGAGATCTTTTTCGTTTTTAAAACCACACATGATAAAACAGAGCATATTTTTCCATTCGCAATAACGAGAAATGCAAAATCATTAAGGAAAATCAGATTAAAATATGAATCACAAAATAGGCGCCACATAATATTTTTATAGTCAAAATTAAAACTATCAACATAAATGGTTATAAATTTTTTATACGAGGTCAAATTAAATCACAACTCAACTGTTTGACAGGTAAATTAGTGTGAAAGTAAATATATTACTTAAGCTAAAACAACGCTATCAGTTTACATCTAATGCTTACGAAAGTTCATTCAACAGGCCTAAAAACATTATGAAAAAAATCTTATATTCCATTGTTTGACCTACACGATTTTATAATCATTCGGGGTCGTAGTTCTATGGTTTGATTGCTTTACTATCACCACCCACCATGAATGAATGGATTCGTTATTATACTTAAGGCACTCTCTTTTCCTAAAAAGCTATGTAAGTGATAGTTATATGGTCTAGTGAAGTAATTTCAATGTCATGTATCTTATGCAGTCAATGATTTTCAGTCAGTGATATTTCCCAAAAAGTTGGTAGTAAACAAAAATTAAAAGGTAGCTCGTCCGGTTTTGATAAGAAACAGTATTTCGTTGGTCTGGGAACTGTTATTAAGTACGACAAGAATAAGGAATCACATTATCACACCCAAGAATTTTGGCCACCATTTTGAGAAAAATAACTTAAAGGTTTGATTTGCGTCTTTTTTCAGGACTGATTCAGTTTCCACATGGAAAAAATTGTAACCAAAATTGTTCTACTCATTAATTTACCTGAAAACTCGCCAGTATTGTATGAAATTGAAATGCAGATTTATACGGATCGTATGATTCCAAAAGATGGATTTAAATGGTATTTGTATGTCCCATTAACATATGCAACTATTTTACTAGCCTTCCTAAAGCTCTCACGTAGATTTTATGTGTTTCTAAAACAATAAGCCCTTTCAACACGTTTATGGCCACAAAAGGTCGTAAAACGAATTTATTACAAAAACTTTCGTCACTGAAATCCCAATAAAACTGCACGGCTATTGAGCGATAGCGAAATTCACGATATGCATGATAAATTTCATATGCATTTGAATCAATAAGGATGAATCGATGATTGTTTCGAAAAAAACAATGCGTATATTGTTAAAAAAATGATGTAAACTTGAGTATTTGAGAAGGTATTTAGCGGCAGTTTTTTGTCGTACATGTACTCAGTTTATCCGTGGTAGCTATCGGTTATCAGGCGAGGCTCGGAGTCGCGCGCGCGCAATCCAACAGTTGATGTTCGCGCGTCGAAAGGAAGACACATCCGCTAGCCGCCTAGTGCCCCTGTGTGACTTGTGATCGAAATACATCGCGTGGTGATTACTGATCTAACTCTAACGTGAAAGCCGGTCAAATATTTTGAAAGGGTGCGTGTGTTTTGTTATTTTTCCATTCAATATTATGGTGGTTTTTCCATATCTAGTATGGTAGAGGCCTTGGAGTACGTATACTTAGTTTTAAAGCATGCCAGTTTTAAGCTGAAACTCGAACATCTGCTGTGAGGATTACCATTTTAGTACGCGCCTACGTACGACAATTCATGTCCATAATCCGATTTTGATAGTACTTGCTTCTGTTTTAAGTTGTAAACGATATGTTATTGTTTCATTCGTGCAGAGTTAATACTTTTATTGAACTCTCTTGAAACCGCTGTGACATCTTAATATCGCATTTCAGCCTAAGCTAAAGTTTTTGTGGAAAATAAAAGAAAAACAAGATTTTTCGTTGACCAATTTGGTTAAAAAAATTATATAATTCACATTACGAGAGGGGTATAATAAGCTTTCTCTGTATAAGTATATAAAGACATAAAAACGAATGCAAAATCGTGGCCCGTGACGAATATTTTATGCGAGACATCAGAATACTGTAATACATATCTACGTATGTGGTAACGCTATTAGCGGGGCACTGGACAATGTAATGTACGTACCAACACAATTATAATACGCGTCAAATAAAGAAATTGTAGTAACTCATACATATTTAAAACCTTTAGCAAGTAACTGCTCGTAATTTCATATTTCACGCAATATAAGTACACTTACAGAGTTTAACATTGAAGTGTATGGTAATTGTCGAAGGTGTCTAAGTATCATTGACCTTCATTACATTCAAGATACACCATAACTCCGCCGTGTAATCTTTAAACCTCATCGGATCGCGACTTTTTGAGCGAGAATGTCAATGCTCCACTCAATCGATTTATACCTAGTAAAAAATAAAAAGGCGGCTCAAGGTTTTTTATATCAGAATTTGATTAGTTCAATCGAGAAAAAAATCGAAACATAATTAATAATATACTATGGAAGATGATTTTAAAATATGCATAATAATTTAGCATTTTTTATTGAGCGGCGTTTTGTTGATCAAAGGCAGGCAAAGGTCATGACCTCGCCAAACATTGCCATCTGCTTTTCTGATGGATCACGAAGACATTACGGTGGAAGTCACTAAGTACCTGTAATGACTTTGATATTATAATAAACTCAATGTTTTGTGTGCATTAGAAAATAAGATACACGATTTTATGAACTGATCTTTATTATGGAGAAGATCGCAAGAATCGATGATTGGGTGTGTAAAAACGCAATTTGAAAACGTAAAATCGAACAGTAATATACCAAAAGTTTTAGTAATATAGAAGCTGTGATAAAATTCAAAACTCTTTTCACCGTTTTAATTTGTTTTTGTATGGAAGCAATCATTCGCTAACTCCCCCGCAGCGATAAGTATTTCGGCCGGCCCGTCTCACTGTACGTAATATAAATACGATTTCAAGACACTAAACTACAATTTTAATTGTTGAGTTATAATTATGCAAATTATTGCTAAGGCGGTACAAAAAAGTGAATAGCGTTGGCAAACAATGTTTGTGCAGTCACTTTTTTGGAGAGGACCAACTTTTTGTTCAAAATTCCACAAAAAATATTATAAACCTCTGTCTCATACGGACAGCATAAGATTACATGTTAATGGTTTTTTACTCAAAGGATTAAAATTCAATGCAAATTAATTCGCTGTTGTTATTACAATCGGATAAATCTGGTTTCTTAGAGCTAAATATTCATCATGAATTTAATAAGAAGGCAGACTGAGGAATTATTCTAAATTAATTGTAATAACATACTGTAAATGCAATGTCATTGTCAAAGCAAATTAAGGCTAAATAATCGTTTAGCGCGTATTATGCATGCCTTTACAAGGAGCCCTTAGTGCTAAGAATTAAGACTATGGAAGATAAAACCATAGTACTCTAACCTGGTTGTTATATAATAATATTTTGGCTTTACCAAAGCTTAGGATGATAAACTAAAATTCATGCAGAGCCAAAGATGGATTAGGAGTTAAAATATAATTTTCATGAAATTCACCCAAAATTTTAATTTTAAAACAATGGTCGTTGAATGATATTTCTCAAAATGAGTCTATCGATTATTCATTAATAGGAAATTGAATAGCCTTATTCTTCATCAACTGTTTTTATAGAACAATAGTCAATAGTTCAATAAACACTTCTACTATTTACGCTATATCGTCTTATTTTATCCATTGTTTACACTACGCGACAACAGTATCGTTTTCTACTATCCATTGTTTGCCTTATTTGTCACCCAGACTAAACATACAACATTTTTGAAATCTAAGCTTCACGCACTGCATTTTAAAAACTCAAAGAAAATGGAAACGCCTTCCATAACATACCAAAAACTTATATATACCGAAATCATATCGGTTCAGCTAATCGGGTGATAGTCGCAGTCAAACATAAATGTTTAGATACATTTGTACATACGGGTCAATCGGAGAGCCTCCTTTTTGAAGTCAGCTTAAATATTTTTTATATCAGAATTTAAACAAATGATTTATAGAAAAAATAATAAAAAACCTTCGATAAATAACGAATAAAACTTTTATAGTAGTGTTTACTTCTTGCTTATCAACTTCGTGCGTTACTGGCTTCCTCATTTCTTTCAATACGTTTTAATTCCATACAATGCGTGTTGTTTTTTTTTTCAGATTTTTACCTTCAATGCCTTTTCTTCATTAATCTTTATTTGTTTTGTTTGTATTCCATTTTATGATTGATTTATTGTTATGGATTGTTTGTCTGATTGCTTTTTCAATGTCTTTGGTTCGTACTATTATTTAGAAACTGGTTCAGTACAGAAGCACTATTTTAAATTAGATTTAATCAATCAAAACTGTTTCTTAGGACAAGACTGACTTGAATATCTAAATACTACTCTAATACAGACCTCAGTTTTTTTCCTAACTGATTTAATTACAGCTAAACTTTTAGCAGTTTACCATTAAATAATTTTAGACCTGTTATAAATATAATTATGCAAACAGTATCTATTTATCTAGTTCTAATAAACATGAAATAAATATCACTCACGTACAATAGCAGTGATTGATATTTGAATTATCGTGAAACCGTTAATGTTCTGTAATTGCTACTCGAATTGAATTTAAACGTTCATTTGTTTTAGAACGGAACGTAATTTTTTACTCTCCACACTTTAATGAGCTGAAGAAACTATTAATTTGGTTTATTTTGAGCACGGAGTAAGGAAAGATGAGCGGAGGTGTCATAATGCAGGTAGGTCAGGCGCCTTCTTCTAGGCCAAATACGTAAACTGACCTTGACCAAAACAATCTGTTATGAGTGAACTAACTAGGGGTTTGTGTTTTTTGAGACACTTTTCAACGATTTGCGGTATTTAAAAAAAAATAAAGAAGGCGTATAAGGACAAAGACAGCATCGTACCTCATCCTCCGCAACCCTGTTTTCGGTGCAATACTTTCTTAAGACATTTTCCGTTATGGCACCTCTGCTACTCATTTTGTTCTCCATGGTTATGAGCGTTCAAGTAGTTCAAGCATCGTTGATCTTTCAGCAGGCTTTCCTTATAAAGGTGCAGCGGCTATGATTAATTCATAGCTAGTATTTACATATGCAATAGACGTATATCAATTGCACTACACTTCCTTATGTAGGAGAGATATTTTTCCAGATTATTATGTAAGCTGTTCTATGGGCCGAATTTGTTGGTAAATCAGTGATTGATTCAAGTTTTTTTTTAAATGAATTATACTGTAAACTTCAGTATTATTTTATTGCCAAAGAAACTTTATGAATCGTGACAAAGTTAGGTACTTTCATTCTTACCGTCAGTTGCAGAAAGGTCCATTTAAGTTAAAGCTTCATTAAAACTATTGCTGACTTGTTCTTTGTCAACAGGATAAAAATTATTTGGTAAGTATCAATCAAAGTAGTATCAACAAAATGGATATTTAACCTAAATTACTTGTCGCTTATCAAATTGCACCGGAGAAGGGCAATCAGATAAATTGAGCGTGACAGAGATTTTTCATAGTGCACAAAAAAGGTAGTTTGTTCAATTAATGAATGCCCCTTTGGTAGTAAAGACAGGCGCGTGGTCGACGACGCGTAGCGCCGCCGGACAGTCATGATATCATCAAATTGCTGTTTAGTTTATACTGTAGGTTTTTTTTTTGGTGTTTAGGGTTCTGCGATAATCTTACAATATTTTTAAAATAAAATTATTTTAGTTAAAGTTATGCTATGTGTTATGGGAAAAATATTGACTACTATAACTGAGTATTCTCAGTAGCTACTTCAGTTCTTGGCCCCTTGAAAAGTTACGAGGTATCCTTTAATTTGTAAAAAAAAAATGTTGTTATTAGTAGTGATATAAATAGTGTGGATACTGAAATCCATTTCGCTGTAGTGAAGATACTAATAAGTTCGAAATGCATAGAATAGTAACTATTCTAATAAATCTTTACTTTACTGCTATAGATCACTTACAGTCTATGAGCATAACTATGATGATGTTAATAACGCAATATAAACAAATGAAACGCGGCCTCATTCATACCTACAGGTTACAAGTGTTACCACAAACATTCATCATCTAAATTCTAAATTATCATCATTACGTACAATATATTTCGTGACCATTGTTTTAATTTCTCATCTTCTGAGCTTACGGTCACAAGTTCACTACCGGGTAGCGTTTTATTTTGTTCGTGACTGAGAAGATCAACTGAGTAATAAACAAGTAATAAAAAGGTATCTTCACGTGTAATCAAATTAATGTAACATTTAGAACTTATACTTATAATATAGCATTGGTTGTTTTGTTTTAGGAATAGGTACCTCCGTTTATTTTACAGCTTTAAAGCCGCCGTATTTTATTCATTTGATAATTATAATTATCCAACAGAAATACATAAATTACAGGTTTTAGGAAAAGAAGACGTTTTACTACTTTAAAATAAAACAACTTCTTAAATATGTAGTAGTTATATATAAATAGGTTTTTAATGATCTAGAAATCGAGAACTATTAAAGTAAAATGTCACTGTCATTCATTATGTTTTTTTTTGTTTTATATAAAACAGGTAATAATGCTACGGAACTCTTTAGAATTTATTCAAAGAGCGCGGTATTGAGTAGTTTCTTGTAGTCCGTAATATTTGCATCGCTCTACTTGGTTGTTTAATTAATAACTTATTCTATAACTAGCTGTTGCCCGTGACTTTGTCTGCGTGGGCAATATAGAATTTCCAATTTCGTTTATTTAATCGTTCATTGCTCAACCCTCGTAGGTGACAGCGTGATAATATATAGCCTATGTGTTGAACCGGCCCCCAGGTAATAGTCATGCAAAATTTGATTTAAATCCACGTAGTACTTTTTGAGTTTATCCGGGACAAACATACAGACAAACAGATAAACAGACATACAGACAAAAATTCTAAAAACTACATATTTGGGTTCAGAATCGAATATGGATCACCCCCCAAGTATTCTTTTAAAAAAATATTAAATGTACAGTTTTGACTTTCCTATCATTTTATTATATGTATAGAAGAAATACTGACATTTACTTACAACATACGAAATTGAATGGTAGTAGTAGTAATGGTAATGGTAGTAGTTGCTACAGTGTGGTCATGATCATTTATGGATGGTTACATTAAACTGTAGATAGAACCGTATACCTAAATAATTATGTTGGACTACTAAGTTCTTACCTAGTCTGCCAAGTTACGAAATATATTAAAATAACTAATTTGACAAACAATGTGACCTTGATCTTCAAATAGCTGCAAAAACTAGACCAGTAGGGTAAATAAGATGGTTTTATTTTCCCCTGAAGGCTATTTAAACAGGATTCATTTTTTTGTAAACAGCACAGTTTTATCAGAAATTCCGATAGGTAAATGGTTTGGACAATCGTGTGTACAGTTCAGAAAGTCAAAACAATGAGCGATAAGCAATCAATTGTTGTTAAGTTGGTGATAAGCTTTGGCGATGTTATTGTTTACTCGTTTTATCAGATCTTACCTAGTTTTTCTCTGCATAGAGTACCTACACATGTAGGTTTCTAGGTAATATAAATACTGGATATTCTAATTCGGCTTAATTCATTGCTTTTAAGTGTAATCAACACAAAATACATACTTAATCTAACTAAAAGTCAAGGTATTGTTGTAACTCAGTCAATAAAGATTTAAAAATGAAAAAAAGATTCATAAATATTGCCAGCTCCAATGTGTAAATAAAGCTGCTATTTGTCATAAATAGTAGCGCGAACACATAAATTTCAATTAAATCATAATTCAATTTATCACATTTTGAATCCGCAACAGGTTCAAATATCAGATCCATTTCTATCTGTCGATGTGCAATCCTTGTCATTACATATTCGTAATGAGCAGTTACTCAGCGCACACACATAAATAGAAAGCTAATTATTTACATAATCCATATATAAAACTTAGGTTCACATACCTACGTACGTTTTTGGATTATATCATACATATTTAATGAAACATACTGGAGCATGTGAAATCTTTTAAAATGAGACATACGACAGACAAATATTCTGTCTATTTCAAGTACGTATTCATTAATTAACATTCATTTTAGGCGGAAATTCAACTAGTTCTGTTATGGATAAATTCAATTTGTTGATTAATAAATTAGCTTTCAAAATTAAGCGATAATTTGCTTATTTGTGCTATTTATATTAAATCGCGTTTAAGTTCCGATTATTTATAAATAAATATATATATTTCTTTAAAATCTTATTATATTCAGTCAATTTTCATACACTAAACGTGAACGTATGTCAGGTTTAGATCAATACAATCGTAACTATTCTACTATTGTAGTAAAGACAAAACAAGCATGCATTGTCATTTTGACAAAGCTCAAAACCAAACAATAATTTGGGTTTAATTACCTAATTATCAATGAGACAAATAGATATTTGTTTTTAAGACAATGACAGAAAACTGTTTTTCTTTTTCTGAAAATGAAAGAAATTATTGGACCACTTTCCGATTGTAATTCTTGTATAATAACTAATAGAACCCGTACACTTTTGTGTGTTTGATTTATTTATTTTGATTTATTTATTATTGCTTAGAAGGTACATTTTACATTATAAAATGATTTAATTATACCTAATGAAGTTAGAAGATAAATTAATAAATCCAAATTATTGATAACAGGAATTTGTTTTTAAGGTAGGGGCTGATTTAACTTTAGAAGTGTTTCTGTAGATTGCGGAAGATAGTAAATGTCGTTTTTGTCGCAACTTGGGCTAGGCTTAAGTACTTCTGAATCAGTCTTTAAAAGATAGATGATTTGCTATTCACAGCCTATTTAGGCGTGGTTCGCAGTAAGCCTTTAGGTGCTACTTTTTCTCACGTTTCCCTTTCATCGAAACACAATTACGAAATACATATAAACTATTTCAATGAATGATGAGAAATTAATGTTTAGAGATAACCTGCTATCAAGACCTAGATTGTATGAAAAAGTGCATAATATTATAAAGGTTTCTTTCATTTCAATAATGTAGGTGATATAAGAGCTAGTTAAAGGTCCTGTGAATCGAAACAGATCAGCTATCCTTGTAAGATTTTGGATTATCTACTTCATGGCATTGATATGCCAAATACGGAAATTGTGGCGGCAGCAGGTGATATTTTTTGATTATTATTTAAATTTTAACCCGTGTTTCTATTTGTTTAAGCATAAGCTGTGTTAGTTAGACAGTATATTTTTATAGCCATTTGGTATTCATTTCTGAATTTAATTTTTTATATAACAAGAGCCTACAAATATGATACTACACCTCATTATTATAACAGGCAACATTATCAAAAATATGTACGACACTTTAATACTACCTATTTGAGGCTTGCACTTCGCTTGTCCCGCGTCGCTGGCTATGCTTTGTCGGCAGTTGCAAAATCTATCGACATGCATAGGAGTAACTAGTTAGTATTTCAGCATAATGTATGTAGTGTGTAGTATTGTATTTATAAAAATTAAACGTGACATGAATTGCTTTGATAAAAACATTTAAGATTTTTAAACAATAAATGCTTTTTTTAAATATATTTGAAAAAAAAAAACTATATTATGAAGAAAATACTCATTTTTCAATCCTCATGTATTTCAAAATACATCATCAACATAGTTAACTGTTAGACATAGGCTTTCCCCCATTATTTCCGAAAGGCGGTTACAAATGTCAAAAACTTGGTTCTTGGTTCAAGGAGTGGGTCTTATGGAAAAGAATCAACAAGAAACTGTATACCGAACTCATTTGTCTCAATACCGAAGGGTGTTTCAAAGTTCTTATAATATATCTTTCAGTTTACTTATAATACCCCAGTGAATACCGACAAAACTTCAAACAATGTACTAAAACATTTTGCACTGATTTTGTAAGAACTTATATGCCGATGACACGCTACCAATTATTTAGGTAAGAACGTATTCAATGATTTATGATTTCGATGCTTCCCTCTAATAACTGTTATTTTCCTGTCGGTGTCCATTACAACGCTAAGTACTTATAATTAGTTTTTCATTAATTTAACATTTCGAGGGCAACATTAATCCTGCGATATCGTACAAAATATATTTAGTTCAAATAAATGGACAGTTTATTTTAGGTACTTTAAATTATTTATTATTTAGGAAGTGTACCGTTTAAGGTTGATCTAGGACACAAACCGCAGGATATCTTTGACAGTTAAATCTGTAAGATTAATTTTGATCGACATTCTTAAATTATATTCTAAATATGCTATTGCCGTGTGACGCAAGTCCACTTTTCTGCAAGTAATGTAAAAAAAGGATAAATGTGTCTAATCAAAACACCCAGAAACAATAAAGGATCAGCATGGCCATCCAACGAGGTAATGCTGCCAGCCTCTTGGGTACGCTCCCATTTGACAGCGATGGGGATGAATTTTTTGACGCGTTTACGTTCTAGGGTTTTTTTTTTGTTTTACTAGGATCGTTTTTTATATGTATTGTAAATATCTATGTAAATAAAAGAATAGAATCACGAATCTAGAATACACTATAGTAACATTTTAAGTAGCAGGTACGACGTACTAAAGTATAGTATGAATAAAACCTACGTTGACTGTATGACTGTACAAACACAAAGGTGTAATTAGTGTAATTACAGTTCAGCAAGTCAGTTGATTTGGCAATGATTTGTGATTACAATTCAATATCGATATTTTGATAACCGTGCATTCCATATCCATACAAAACAGTTACCGTTTACTATTTTCTTACATGAAAAATATCTAGTTTTCTAAGGAGTGCGCAAAGGGCAAACCATAAACGGATGTTTCACGTCGATTTGAGACAAAACAATAAAGATTAGTAAGGCTATCTTAGATCTTGCTTATATAAAACATCCTGCTAGGAAGAAGATAGAATAAACTTTCTAGTTTAAAGAGTAACTTTGTTTACATCAAAACGGAAAAAGCCACCGAGTACTGAAAAGCCAACCAATTTTAAAGTCAACTCAATTGTGTCCCTGTTACATTATAAAATGTTTCGTCAGAAAGACTTCTAAGATATAAAACTAAATATGTTTTGCATATTTCGAGAATATATTGTAATTATGAGAATTTAAGTGCTAACACAAACTACAAAAGAGTTTCTAAGTGCACAATTGATCACACAAAACGTGTTGACATCAAATAGCACGTTCACCATTCATCACCGACAAGACATAGTACTTAACATTTCAACCATTTATTCTAAGCCTTACAAGAGTCCAAGCGGCCCTTTGTCCCTTATATCTCATATCTGTCATCTACACAGCTGTTAGATAACTTCCTTCAACCATGTATGGTGTTGCTAGGAAAGCATTTCTCCATGTGTAAGTAGGACGAGCTTGTTAGTCACATATAGGATTTTCCTTTTGGTTAAATGTCAGGGATAGTTGCTCAGATTTATCTGTAATGATGTCTCATGATTCAGTGTTTCTGTTAGACGTAGCGGATTTGATATGGTCCTGTTTCGGTTTTACTTACGTAAGTGAAGAGTTATTTTGAGGAATATCGATGATCTTCAATTGTTTCATGCTCCTAAAGTATACAGTAACATATCTATGTGTATGTAAACAAATCTACTTATGTGTTAGAAAATAGCAAAGGTACACTGGCGACAAGAATGGGTAAGCAATTTTAATCAGCGGTGCCTATTACAATCTGATTCTCAAAAATATTAATTGCAAGTATATAAAAATTTGCATTTGATTATTCAATGTAACTTGACCGTTTACGCCTATTAAATTAACGGCAGAAATCTGAGTCGTAGCTATTAAGAAGGTGTCGTAATAATCGTTCGTAATATTATATCGTAAAAGTATAATTGCGTTTCCTATTGTATTTTGATTAATAGCAGTAGCGTGGATATTAGATTCCGGAAGCTGAGATTCAACTTACTTTTTAGTGTCTGGTATAGTTATTTAAATGTTGGAAAAAAATAAATCGCTCAGCCGTCAGATTCATTGTAAAGAATGTTAAAGCACGCAGTTCAATAGATCAGCATAATCCTTATTTTCAGTCAACTATAATTGGTTAGGCCTTGCCCTTCCCCTTTTTATTCAAAAGCAATCAAAGTTCATAATGACCAAAAAATGGATACAGAAACATGATACAAACTACAAGAGCAAATCAATAATGTCATGAACGCCAACATCAAAATCAATTACGGGGGCTCAAGCAATTGAATATCGTTGTTGACAGCACAATTCATAGCGGTGTTAAGTTCACTACGTTTTAACATATGTCCAATATAATGAACGAAATGCATTTCAATTCTGTTCTATGGTCCGCACGCGTTGCTTCATCTAAGAGTACTCGCAGACTGCGAAATTTTATTCTGCCGGTTTTAGTTTGTTTGGGCTCATAATGAAGATGAATCGTAGTACGCTCATTACAAAGGTCAGATATTTAGTCGGTATCAGGCTGACTAAAAACTTTGATTGGCATCAAGATTCCCTGTCAGCATCTGCTGTTTAATCTGGAGTGTGTACTTTTAAGCGACATATAAACTAATTATTCCTCCTTCATGTAGTTCTTTATGCAAACACATCTAACGTTAGTTGAGAACGTACAGTCCACGTGCGTTTGTGTACGCTTAATCGTCCGTCTACGATTATTTGAGATCGCTGATCTGTACGTATCTTAACACAGAATACGTGAGCTCTTACACCCAATTCGATTTCATCATAATCTCTTCCCGTGCGAACAAAATGTCTTTTCGATTTCACAATTCAATTTGATATGATTACTCATATTAGTATTACCTTTATCTCTGTCATCGGATATTTGTTAAATGCACGGTATTGACCTTCGTTCATACATTCTTTATTTCATAATTTGATACCTTTGATGCAAAGTATCGTGTGATGTAATTCTAATTGCATCTTAAGGTTGTTTTGATATTAAATAGCCTTTTTAGTCCACCTTTTAGGTGCTACACGTGTTTTTACTCATTTGTAGAAGACCTCCAAAATACTTTATTAATGAATGGCATAATTACTTATGTATTTATTATAATAGTGCCATTTGTATGTTTTGACTAATTCACAAGTTTGTTTACCTTTTAATTCTAGGTTCATTAATAATTTAAAAGACTGAACAACTTTATTAAACCACTTCAATTAAAAAAGTTATGATGGATAAAATTATTAGTGTCGAAAAATCGTTTAAATTTAATTATCCTAAATGGTCATGAATTTCTTGTACTATCAATAAAATGGCGATACTAATGTTTCTTTATATATCGATGCATTGGTCTACATTGACTAAGTGGCTACTTCTTACGTAACTTGAACTTCAAACCAGTAATGATCGTAATAGGCCATCATAAACTAATGGGTTTTAACTGTAATAACATGTTTACAAATTTTCTGATACATGCACTAATGATAGTCTTGGTTTTAAACAGCTTGATTTATGATATCTTGTCTTTGACGATTGACTTCCGCATAATCGACATGGACTATTTGATTTGTACGTTGGACATCTAATAACACTGGTCAACAAATTATAATTTTTTTTTTGGTGCAAAGGTGAAATATACAATTTCTTGTAGGATATTAGATACGTAATCGAAGTCCAGAACATAAAGTTGCACTAGCACGCAGGGATTTAGAGATATACCCCTCCTAAAGTACCAAAAACGCGTTTTTTTATGAAATTTGATGTCATTTTTTGGGGACAGCAGAATTTTATAGGAATTTCTAACTAAAGCATCATATAGTACTACTTTCCCCGCATTAACCCCATTTTAATTTATATTTTTGCGAGTTTTATTTCCCGATATATACCATTTTATAACTAAAGTGGAGTTTTTTCATACTAACAGGCCAAATGAAATATAGGGAAGATCGAACTATCGTAGCTGTATACATATTTCATGAAAATTTAAACTCTTAACGTTGGAAATAAAAATGAATTTCAATCGGGAAGAGTGGTACTATATAATGCTATAGATAGAAACAAAAAAAACTATTTTGCTGTACTTCAAAAAAATCGTCAAATATCGTTAAAATCGCGTTTTTGGTACTTTAGGAGGGGTATATCTCTAAATCCCTACGTGCTAGTGCAACTCTATGTTCTGGACTTCGATTACGTATCTAATATCCTACAAGAAATTGTATATTTCACCTTTGCACCAAAAATGCTGTTGACCTGTGTAATAGTTCTGAACTAATTTTCAAGAACTCAATAATTATTATCCTTCGTAATTGCATAGGTTTAATATTAGCTTTAATCTGACCGTTGAATTTGACGTAGGTATTTGATTTCCTGCTTCTGTGTTTATGTCAAGATTAAAATAAGCAGAAAATGTACACGTCTCATCAGATTGAGTATTAATGTACAAAATCAATATTCTTCTCCTTGATTTATGATATCTTGTCTTTGACGATTGACTTCCGCATAATCGACATGGACTATTTGATTTGTACGTTGGACATCTAATAATAGTTCTGAACTAATTTTCAAGAACTCAATAATTATTATCCTTCGTAATTGCATAGGTTTAATATTAGCTTTAATCTGACCGTTGAATTTGACGTAGGTATTTGATTTCCTGCTTCTGTGTTTATGTCAAGATTAAAATAAGCAGAAAATGTACACGTCTCATCAGATTGAGTATTAATGTACAAAATCAATATTCTTCTCCAAATTGGTTGTAATTTTCCGCTAATGACGGTCATTATGGCTCGCGATACACGGTCGCTTGCAGGTAATGATGATGGCATTCCATCGGTTCCTTGCCTGATTGAATCTTCTTGACCTTACAGCCTTCTTGGTCTTTGACATCCAATAATGTTATCAAGTCCAAGGTACTTCTAATAACAAGCTTTTTGCTTGAGGAAAATAAACGAAGGATTTTAACAACAAATCATCTAGTGCATCCTCAACTCTAAGTTCCATTTAGCCTATTCTAGTCAAGGGGTCGTGGGTTCAATTGGCGTGTCTATGGCCTAAAGACATTTGTTCAGACTGATTGTTTGAACACTAAAATTTGTGTGTAACCATGGTCGATCGGAAATCATAGAGACATACCAAAAAAGTTATAATCGAAGGTTCCTTATGGATTTCTCATTCAATCAATCAATGAAGGTTGTGTTTTAAAATAAAGCCAAAGGTGAACATAACATTATATTAACAGTAAATAAAATAAGTATATTCTAGAAAAAATACGAAGGAAGCAAGACTAACGTCAATCTACCCATCAAAGTGCCCAAAAGTTGGCAATTGTTTGTCGCGTAACATTCTTAAGCAATGTATTCCAAGCCGACTGCTGGCATAGTTTCGGCCGATCAATGAATGAATCTAAAAGCCGTTGTTACATAAACCTCGATATTGTAATAGTGGTCTACGATCGTAATTCAATAATTTCACGGTTAAGTGTTTAACTGCCATTGACCCTATTCAAGTATTTCTTGTTTTAGTTTATTGATAAGGGCTAAGGTTGCTAGTTGATTGAACTCTAGGTTTCTTGCGTTTAGTGCATTTCAAATTGTTTCTGCTATCAAAGTCCGTGGCCTGTTTTCCTAATTCATTGTTTTAATTTTGAATGGCATGTCACTTGAAATAATTTGAAGTACCTAATCTAATTGTTTTGTTATGAATCATTGTCAGTACGTCTGAAATCTAATGCATTGTAGTTTTTGACCCTCGTTAATCTTAGTGTTAGAAATAACAACTTTAACATGGCCTGTAATATTAGATTCGTGAACATAGATTTCATGTTCTAGCATCCGATTATTTGATTCTAATTTGCCTTAATAGCTGTATAGATTAGGATTTGAACGATCTAATTGACACGGCAGTGAACGAAGATGTTAGCGTTTTCGTGTTACAATGTGGTTAATAATATCTTAATTAATATTCGAAACTGATAAATTACGGCAATTTAAAATGTCTTCTTATCACATTTTCGATGTCTAACTTAATATTGATGTTCTGCTAACATTAAACCATACATTGCAATATTCGTGACCGGAGTTTCGAAGTAAAATCGTATCTACGTACTTGTACAATTCCAAACATTATTCCTTGGGTATGTCTTCCAGGATACAATTATTTACGCAATTACCTTCGCTAATAGGTGCTCTGTAGTTTTGACTTAATGACGTCCAAGAGGGTTATTTGTATTTACAAGGTGTAATGCAAACAATTTTGATGATGTCGCTGTAATTACGCGGTTCTTAGACCCAGTTCCTCTACCTACACATAATCGTTTTCTGCCCATGGTTATTATTCAAAAACGGGACGGGAAATATTATTTTGTATTGCTAATCTGGTGGTACATATTGTACATTTACAATTCGGTAAAGGTACCTTTATTTGGCAAAAGTATAAAAATTAGGGTTTATTAATATTATATTTTTGCCTGAAGATATATTTTTAAAGTTAACGATTTCTTATTACAAGACGAAGTAAGTAGTTACCCGAAAGATAGAGGTCTTAATCAATTGTAGAAAGAAAAGGTTCATCCACAAAATTATCTTGTCATTATTTGTACATCGTGTGTAATATCGGATTACTTAACAGACGTAATGTAATGCTTGTTTTAATTCACTCATTGCACATAGCTCCGCGTCTGCCCATTATATGCTAATTGGAAGACGACACGCAAAATTGCTACAGACAGAAAGTGGAATTTTTGTTTCTACTATGGCAGTGGGATACCTAGTATTAAAAAGTAAGCAAAGCATTTTTATCATAAAGTATGTATAATCGAATGAATTCCTTGGTATAAACAAAATGTGGTATATGGTTTCAAATGTTTGCTACTTAATATAAAATAAATCACGTAAGTTATTCATACGCTGTATTTTGTTTTGCTTATTTAGGATCAGTAGCAAACTTCTTTTAATCAAGTCCCGAGTTCTGATCATCCAATCACTTCTTCTTCCACTTAAACGTGACCTACTCCTATTATGATTATATTTAAACTTAGAAGCATTACCATAGATGCAATAACAATACCTACACATCCAAAACTTCGCAATACTGGCCGCTAAAATAATATGACACGTAGTAGGTACTCATCCAAAAGAATAGACAAAAGTTATTTTTTCTTTACATAACCATTACCTTTTGCGTGTAAAGATGTACTATCTTGCGTCAATGGTAGCGTGTAACCGTAGTTCGGAAACTCTTCAATGGTTTTTGGTACAAACGGTTAGTTGCAAAAGTTAAGGGTTATGTAAGAGTTACGGTTAGACAAGGGGTGGACGCGAGGTGCATGCGGACCAAATTGCATTTGGTGACGAATTTTTCTTTTGTTTTGTAATTTATTTAGTGGTATTCTTTATGTTTTGGTTTGATAAGGTGGAAGAGAAATGGGTCTTACTGCTAAATGGTGCGTTGATAAGGTTGGTTTTTGGTGTATAAGTTCGACCTAAATCAGAAGGTATCCTTAGCTCGAAAGTGACTGTGTTAAAGAAAAGTACATAAACTCTCTTTTTAAATAGACGCTAACTTTATAGTTACACTGTCCTCTGACGGGTTGATGACAATTTAAATCTCACTAGAGAGTAAAAATAGACAAAGAGTTTTGTTTAGATTCATACCATCATCCGACGATGATGGTATGAATCTGCATTGTATGAAGCCGCATTACATAGGGCTTAAGTAGACACTGTAGACGCTAGATTATGATGATCACGAATCCATACTTACTATTCAAAAGACATTAATTGACTCTATTACTGTCGGCACAAAGAGGCAATCACATAAATTATGTTCGACATCGAGGTGAAAGTTCACAGTTCGCAATATTTCAATTATGTGGTCGCGTGCGGTATGGCCCCATATAAAATATTATGATGAGCTGTGGTTTGTTACAACATTCTACTATAATTGCATATTCTCTACTAATTCTATTGTTTGCAGCCATTTAGGCTTTTAACTTCACAGTCGTATATTTGAAGGCGATTTCGTAAATTAAAATATACGGCCTTGATACGCTAACCTCTTCATAATGTGTAGGTAAATGGTGTTATCTTTTTTTTTTAAATGTTTTGACTTTTATTATAATGTAAACTAGAAATGCATGAGATATGCTTGTAAGTCAAGGTAATTAATTGTCTACATTTGAAAATATTATTTTATTCAAACCTTTAACATTATACTGTGTTTACTTATATTGTTGTTGAAGGAATTTTTTTACCATTCGTCACAACATAATGACAGTTGACAGGTAGCAATGAACTATTGTGTGGAAGTGAAATGAACCGACGACCTCTTGGTGTTGGGCCTTAATATCAGCGGACTATCAAGCGCAGTTAAACAAGCAAATGGTGACTTTTAATTTTAAAACAAACAACTACAGTTACAATATATTAGTTGTTTTCGATCCCGCGACATGCTCGTTAGTTTATCTTGAAAGTAAGACATGATGATGTTTATTATTTTTATATTCGCCCGCGTAAAGTTCGGTTATATCGCGTTTCCAAGAGAATTCTTCAAAAGTCTAGGATAAAACTATCCTATGTTCTTTCTCAAGGTCAACTCTTTCTCTGTACCAAATTTTATTAAAATCAGTTCAGCGGTTTAGACATGAAAGCGTAACAGACAGTAACTCTGTCTTTCGCATTTATAATATTAGTAGGTATTACTATTTTTTCTGATTATTAAACCCTATCCAAGATCGCTTTCGGAAGCCCTCTTAAGTAGATAAAATAAATTATGTCAAGCCTAAACACACGTTACTTAAATTACACAAAATAATTGCAAGTTGTGCTGAACATGTTTTTTGAAAATCGCGAATTTCATAGCCCAATCGCAAGTGAAATAATAAACTAACCGAGGCGCCACAGTATACACGTAACGTACTCTTTGACCTCCATCAACGAATGTTATGCAATATATATTTACGATGAAGTTCCCATGTCAACACTGCTCACCTATTTACTCGGTACTCTTATGTAATTCGCGATACATGATGCGTAGCGACTTACTTTCTTAAGATACGAAAGGAGTTAATCAAGTCTAGTCGGGTTTGTGATGTCGAGGAAAATCTTGCGGTGTTGATTTTTATGGTGGAAATTGGGGACTATTCAAAAGTTGTAATTGGAGTAAGCTGGTCAGAATAAGGCCGATGCGTAAGAAATTATTATTAACCCTTTAACAATTTAGAGTTTTAAAGTTCTTGACACGATCAAAGCACGGTCTTCTTAACTGTTTAAAGGTGTATTAATATGGTTCATACAGCATAACTGTACAATGAAATAATGTCCTTAGATTAAATGAAATTAAACGCAAGACAACAGGCCTTTAAAACTACATCTAGATGCCAATTGCAAAAAAATGCCTAATTAAATCAGCGCTAATTACAAACTTGAAAAATTCACACACTATTCCTATTTTGAAAAGATTAATTTAATTTACACATCGTGCTGTTACATGGGTTATTTCTAAACCGTTCCCACTCTAAAACATTTACATTTAAAGTTTGAAATTCACAAGTACTTGCAAAATGTAACCTTCCAAAGATTTATGGGGTATCAAGATTGGTATCGGTTTTATTTGTTTTCTACTGCATCGCGTTATGCAAGACTGGCTTGACCGTGAACTCTGGCGCTGTGTGTATGTGCCCTAATAATGTGTACCTGTTTAATTGCCGCCTTCCCGCTATTGTATTCCAATGTAACAACGTGCTAATGTTAAACTTTTTATAATTATATATAGCATTGTGTTTGTAGTTTGTGTTACTAGAAATAGGGACGTGCCTCTATATTGTGTTTATATGTGTGCGTTTAAAAGAAGTCTAGAGCAGTGATCTACATTATACCATAAGAGGAGCTAAGTATCTCAATTCAATAAAGCAAGATTATGCTTAATTGAATTATTGAATAACTCGCTATGCAACTTCTGCAATATCAAATATAGAACTTATTAAATCGTATTAAGAGCTGAATTTGCGTTAACATAAAACTCATTTGATTATCTCATCATTAATTAAATTCCTTTAATTTACGATATGGTTCAATATTAAACGCATAATTGTCATTAACATCGAGTAATATCGGTTTCTGCAGTAGTTAATATTCTCCTCTTAATTACGTTTTTCCGTCAGAAGCGCCAGTTAGTTATATCATCATATTTAGTAAATTAATAGCGCTTATGAAATATCTAAATTGATTTCTCGTATCCTGCTTGAAAATGATTTTTAAATACATATAATATACTTAGCATAAAATACTTGCCGTCTTACCACAAAAACTTTTAAACGTCAGTTTAAGACTAGTCTAAAAAGAAATAAGGTCCATTTTGCCGCCACAA
Source organism: Helicoverpa armigera (assembly GCF_030705265.1). Lineage (NCBI taxonomy): Eukaryota > Metazoa > Arthropoda > Insecta > Lepidoptera > Noctuidae > Helicoverpa > Helicoverpa armigera. The sequence goes on along the minus strand of NC_087123.1, from coordinate 8,574,233 downwards.
CTTTTTTTAGACAAGTGTTCGACACATGTTTAAGTTTTTGTAGTGAGACCATTGATGTTATGTTCGATAAGTTAGTTTCTGACACACAATCGGCATTGCCTGCAAACGTGAAACTTCGGTGCAAGAACAGTGATGTCAACCAAAATAATATTCTTACATTATCTTTTAAACGTAAACAAAGTTGTTTTTTAGTTAAACTCGTTGTATTTTCTTCAATTAAACAAAAAAAAATGACTCATAATTTGCGTTAGAAGTGTTAAATAATAATTTTCCTTGATTGATTCATGACACCGACGCAGCGACCTCCTTACAAACCAGTTTTTCATATAATTCTCAGAACAAACGAACATGTATTGGATCTTTTCTCATCTTTTCCCATGAACATGAATATTTAACATGCTAAGAGAATAATAGAACCATCGTTTTATTCTCAGTTTTCCATTGTGTTAAGGTTTTTTGTTGCGATGGGTTTTCCATCAATTATGTTTGTAAATTAATATAGAATAAAAAAATTGGGTTTTTACTAAGAAATAGATGAGGTAAAACCTTCGTAAGTTACTAAAAATAACAAAACCACTAAATCGAAGTGTTTAACGCATTAATTTGCGGTTTTTAAATTCTAAGAGCAGTAGCAATTTAGCGATTCATTCCATGTAAAAAAATCTTAATAGGTATTTTCGTAGAATAAAGTTTCAATACGAACCACGTTACGATTAGGTAGTTGCACATAATTGCTTTTATGTTTCTTTCCTCGTTAGCATTCCTATTTACTCTAGAGGTAGGGGTATGCAAAGCAGTGTCATTTAAATCACCAGATATGTCGCGAAGGTACGTCACACTTCAGGAATTTCGTCCAAGCCGTCAACTTAGGCCCAGCTAACATATGGCCACAGTGTTAGTTAGCTCACGCGGAAGTATTACAAATGGGTATCGTTTGCAATCTTGTGAGACGGCGATGTGTTGGTATAAGATCAGAAATAGAGCGTAAATCGTTAGGTATAGGTTGCTGGTGCCGTATTAACACGTACCTTCTACATATATACTTATATCTGTGTTGTTTTGCAAGAGAATACTGCTGCCATTCAATATAATGGTTGAAAAGGGAGACCCATTTTCAGAAGGATTCATTGTAACTACAAAAAATGTTTTATGGTTGGACATTTTACAGGTTTAGGTTCATATATTTATAGTTGCTTCTCCATATACGAATAAGTATGGATATGAATATTTCTTTCGGGAATGTAACTCATAATCTATGACAAAAACTGTTGCTGTGTGCAATAATAATAGACTTATGAGCTGCTTCATTTGGTTGTTTAAAAACAGCAAAGTCTGCCAAAAACCCCTGAAAACAAAACTAACTTCGTATTTTATCATCCAAGTAATCTAACATTGCTTACCAACCACCTTTACTTTTATTTAATATTTGCTCAACCACGTCACGAGGAGTTAGCTTCTTAATTGAGCATAACTTCGAACTAAAAGAAAAACGAATGAACGTAGTAAGTTCCTTGTTGCATGACTCTTGAGTTATGTTTATGTAATAATAACATTATTTTTGTTTTACATTTCAAACTATTGTCTTCGTAAACGTTCCTAGTATTTTCTACAAACGCTGCCAATTTTTGAGGCAGACATTATTACGTAACTCTTAGAAGTTCAAGTCAAGTCTAAACTATTTCCAAATTATTTTAACAAGGAGCTATGAGGAATTATGTTATTCTAAATACTTCTAAGAAACATTCTTGTTCTAAGCTTAATATGAAAGAAATTCCCATTGTGGAAAAACTAATTTACTTTTTATACATCGGCTAATTCTTAGTAGTTAACAGATAACTTGTAAATGAAGAAAATAATTACTTCCTTGTTTTTTCCATGCATTTATACTGTAATTATGAGCTGAATTAAAACAATAGCTTGTTATAAAACAATAAAGCGAACAACATTAATGACATGTGTTTAAGTCCAACTGTATGTTTTGATATGAATAAGGTTTTATCAAAAGGATGTATGTGCTTTTTGTTTACATTGTTTTGTGGCAATCAACTTTGTAGTCTTTTAATTTATATTTTAACTTTTGACTGACTGTCCTGCATCCTACCAATAAAAATATGCACCTTATGAGTGGCAGTGTCCGATTTTATTAACTTTTTTATCGAGAGATTAGTTAAAAAACTATAAACTTATGTTTGAAGTTGGTTAGACTTTATTTTGTGACTGGAAAAGAATATTTTGGCAAATTGGCTATTAATTAATTGTTTATTGTAAATATGTATTGTAAATATTAAAGGCATACTACGACATAGTTATAATAATAAGTGTATAAAAATTGGCTATCCTATCCTCTTCTCGTTATAGACGCTTTTAATGTTCTGATTTAGATTTAATGTTCTTATGGCAGCTGATATATTAATATTATATGATGGCATATAATCATCACACACCTTATGTGCTGGCAAGTTATAAATAAAGTTACGATCAACTTAACTACCCTTAACGAGCAAATCGATAAACTGGATTTACAAGAATATCGATAAACCAACAATTTTACATATATTAAAGGAGATGTTAAATATTTATGTAGGCATAGACTTGACTACTACAATGTTTCACTTGTATAGAATAAGGCTATGTCTATCAGGCAAATTAATATCAATATGGTAAATTATCTTGTTACAGAAAGAAAGTAATAGAAAAGTGATGGATATTTCCTGAAACCTAAGAAAAACATTAATAGTTATTTATTTATTTTTATTTTTTTTAGGAAAACCAACAGCTATACAAAAAAAGAATAGACCATAGATAAAAAGACAAAAAGCCAATTACAGGTTTTCACGGATAGCAGTAGTGTAACACACTTATAGCTAATCAGCAGATCTACTATTAGTCTTATATAGTTTTTAGTCTTGTTAAGTTTTTTAGCACATATACTATTTGGGATACTTAATTCTTAGTGACACCCAGAAATAAACGTTCATTATTTACTTCTACATTGTAACTTGTTCTTTGCAACCTCAGTCTAAACGCAGCTTAAAAACAGCCTTACATTACAAGAGATTAAGCTAGATGGCTGTTAATAAAGAGATTATTGCAGCTGGTATAGGCGCCTACATGCTCAAAAGAAAATGACACTTACCGTTTTGATCCAACGTTATACACCCACGAATTACCAAGTTACAGTAAAATACACTTAGTTAAACATAGTGAGGATAAATAAATTTATTTCGATTGTTAAAAAATTGAGTATTACGAGTAGTATTAAAGAGCTGGTGATTACTCTACTCTAGTAAATTCTGCTTCTTTGAGACTATCGAGATGTTAACGGATGGAAAGACGAGAAACGTCGAGAATCTATTTTGAAAGAGACTGTGAAAATAACAGAACATGTAATGAAGACAACGAAGGGTTGAGAGAGCGTATCAAGAAGCTGTGTTCCAAAAACGTTACAAGACAAACTGCAGTCAAAGTTTATCATTCTACTTGTTACAACAATCTGCGTTTACTAACTCCTAAGCGTGATTACATTACACGTTTTGCATTGACTTATGGTTTAACGTGGATTCATTGAATACCAATCGTTTGCAGCGATGACTTACTCATTTAAATAACTGTTTATCCTTCGGTGGATCTGGCACACAACTGTAAGAAAATAACAGTGACCAGTGTACTCAGATCTATTACAGTATGAGAGATGTATAGAAGACCAGGTCTGGTCAAAGTGGTTTGTGTCATCAATATGCACTTAGGAATATTTGCCTTATTTAAAAAGATAAATCAGGCTAAAAGAATCTGAATAGTTACTCTTTGTATGGACTGGTCAAGAACAATTGTTGTTACTTTAGAACTAATTAGGGTAATGACTAATTGGGTACTAGTTTGGTATCTGATCAGTATGATAATTAAGTATTCTTTTTAACTTTTAATTAAAGGTAATTTATCTTGTAAAAGGCAAAATTATTTATATTATGCCTTGTGTGAATACTTGACATCAAAAACTTCTTAGTGAATTATGCGTGCCAAAATATTTATGACCCCCATTTATTAGGCCTTTTTTTCTCCTTACAAAATTAATTAACTGTACAAAAAATCTAAACATTGCCTAAATGTTTTCACACAGTAATTACAGCCATTAGACACAATGGTTGTAATTAAGAGAAGTGTGACGAAAAAGGTACATTCGTCATAGAGTCGGGACTAGGTTTCAGGTCATGCGTGGCCTTATTCGTCACGCGTACAATACGCACATTTTATCAATTTGCTTTTCAATGGTGGTTTTTGCTTGTGTAAGTGAGACAAGGTCTGAAGAAATTGTGGAGTGTATAATGTATTCACGAAATACTGTTGTAAGCATTCGTTGTACTTGACGCCCATAGATTTGCGCATGCAATAAAAAGCGACAGGTATAGTATAATTGTTTTTAAACCTTTTGTATATCAAGCCTTTTGTTTTCTGGTAATAAATAAAAATAGAGTTTTCTGTACAGTTAATACTTAACTTACTTAACTAAACAGTTTCTAAAAATTAACATAAAATTAATTCCTACAATATCTCTTGGATAAAATTAGAGGTAACTTAGAACCAGGAGATTGACATGGGAGTTTTTGACACCATCCCTCTACGGGAAGCTGTTATCTTTTGATTGTGGTCGAAACCGCGAAACTAGTATCAACATTTCAGACTAAGACACATTTGACGTAAGAATAAAATAAAAATGAAAAAGATTAAAGTAAATGATGAAAAATAAACCATATTTAAATATTAAAATTCAGTTTAGAGACAAACTAATAGTCGCAGGTGAAATAAACCCATGACATAGAATTGACGAGCTAACCTTGTCCCGTTCCGTGACGTCACCTGACAAATTGACGGACTCATTACATTCATTAGTGCATTTGAACACGTTAAATGCACATACAAAATTAATTGCCGTTTTCAACTGCGTAAACTCACGCAGACTGCACTCAGGTCGTTCACATCTTTGGGTACTTCGTTTATGTTTTTTTAGACATTGTGTTTACGTAAAACAAGCTTGAATCAATAGGTATATTGTTGACGTTTTAAAAATACTTTTTACTGTTTCTCGGTTGTAAACCACACACGAAATATGAGAAGATACGATTTTCGGGTCATGGGTAGACATGAGTACCTAAACGTTCTGCTGAAAATATATTATCTCATCGATATTATTTTGGCTAATACGAAGGTTTACTAATTTTAGAGTGTTTATCGATAATCACTAAATATTTGGACTAGTTTGATACTTTGTGAAGAGAATGTGTACCTCCTATTCCTTTGAATAAACACTTATAACTTTAGGTACCTAATTGGTAGTAAAAAAAGTTATTTTTCTATTTTGAAGTACTAATTTATTAATTTATAACTTGTAATAAAAAAAGAGTACATTTAATGACTAATTTCCGTAAAATCTATCAATAATTTTAACTAATTACCGTTCATACCTTGAACTTTCGATGGATTTATTATTTATGGAGCTAAAAATATCAACAAAATCGAGGACGACCTATTAATAAATAAGTTGAAATAAATCATCGTGCATAATTTTTGAACTTTTCACATCAACCATTTAAGAAATGATAGGTTTAATTAAGTTAGCCTTTGATAAATAGTCACCTATTCTTTTTTGAGCATGTGGGTGCCTAATAAGCTTGCCTATTTCATTTTTTATCCGTTCGTGTTTTTTAAATCTACTAATGTGGCAATATTAAAATGATTTTTCGCAATTCGTGAACAAATTCATATAGGGTACATGGTTGTACATTTATTTGATATATACCAACTTTTTGCCACCCTTATAAATGGCTGCATCATAGCGACTTCACCTTAACCAATTTCGCATCTAATGCTAATAAAAAATATTGACAAAAGAACATGCACTTTTAAATATCATATGACTAAACACTGTCACGCTAGAATAAACACGTAAGGCGAACAGAGAAAGGGCGTGTATCATATACACTTACCCTTCCTTGTTCAACCTGTCGGTTACGTTATGTTACGAGTGGTATCGTGTAAGAAATCATACAGATATGTCGCTTGAGTCTACACTATGATTAATCATCTAAGTTTGCTGCTCTTAAAAGGATTGAAACTGAAAAAATGCAACAAACTATCTGACATAAATAAATTCATGTAGGTGCTATATAAAAATGTATGTGGATTCAGGTGATTTGTAACTTTTCAGGGAAAATATGATTTTAAAATTATCATGAACTCCGATGTGGGTGCGTAAAGGAGTGTTAGCGTCTTTCTGACTAAACCATCATAGGAACATGATAGTTAAGAACAGGGCCACGGTAACTCTTTCGAACAATCTCGACTAAAATAGGACTTGTATAAACCTAATGCAATTTTATGAGATAATTAAATATCACTAATAGTTAATCTTATAATCTGGCGCCAAGCTCAATTTAACAGCTAATGATTTTTAATCATACTCGTATTAATATTACATATTCATTATTCAATGTTTAATGTTCTCTTGAGAGTATTGATACAGGCTATATCTGATCAATATTTTATGAGAATTATATAATTTTCTGAATTACAACGTGTGCAAATTGAGTATGACTATGTTTTATTCAATAGCTCTTACAATTTATTGTCTAAGCTTAATTGAATGCCAAATAATCAGATGCTTGCTAAAACACGTACGAACGGTTTGTATTTTATTGTCCGTATTCCCATTTCAATGGCCATTAATAACATTAACGAGTTTCCGACATTAGCTGTTTAATATTATACCGTGAAATGCGTTTCAGAGTTATTTATTGAAGCCAACACCTTTTGGGTCGTTAAAACGTTGGGAAAGAGCTCGTGGGAAATATGTACGAAGAAATTGATATTATTATTGAGATCAGGACTTGTTGCCATCCAACAGAAAAATCAGGTGTAAATAAAGCTTTATAGTATGCACAAGGGGCTTCCTCATTTCTATGTATGTAATGATTTATATAAATACATTCTTAAACCAGGATTTTCTAAGCCACTTCCTTATTGGTGGGAGAAATAAAGAACATCCGAACTGTTCCATTTTACTTTTCTGCTGTAGTCAGAATACAAGCGTGGTATCTCCAATCAGACATGGACGCAAGCAATTTCCATGTACTAAAAACTTAACAGCAATTTGCATACACATGTAAAATCTTTTATACCCAAGAAGTAATCTTAGAACGCGTGCTCCAACATAACTTGAGCATAATGTCTTCATCTCCTTTGCATTTCCTACACAATAAATCTTTACAAACAAACTCTATAACCGATGATTGACAGAATAGATACTCCTATCGCATTAATTCGATACGGCGCGAAACTAGTTAACGGGCGACAGTTGCACCTCTATTCGAATTTCGAACCATTGAGTAACATTATGCGCACGAGTGGGTGGGACATTTACATTACCTGTCCTGACTAATGTTGGCTCTTTGTTATTTGACGCACTGTCAAGGCGCAGCCAAGGAAACAGGCCAATTATTATTGTAATGCTTCCTCGGTTAGGCTGGGTGTATACTAGACCTATTTTATCGTAAGAAATTGTGGATCCATATACATTTCACTTTACAAATTCAGCTACAGCTTGATATGAATATATAAATAGGTATCTATATTATGAAAAACCTCAGGTTTCATGTGTTTTTCTTTATTCATTTTCATGCACCTATAACCCTGCATGATAACGTAACGTTTTACATATAAATTGCAAATTACACATTCAATATACATATGTCAGAACGAAGAAAACTGAAGCCATGTACCTAAATCTACTAGCCGGATAGAATACCAGATTACAAACGATTATAGTACTACTTCATTTAACAGAAAAACATTACGCAGATCCTAAATCCACCTTTATTACATAAAATACTCAATTTATTTGTTATGTTAGAAATCCTATTGACACTTATAGGCATCGACAGTAAATGACAAATTATGATCGAGTTCCACTGCCTATAACAGCCGATATCGCACCGATATTGTGTAACTAGCTTTAAATAATGCGTAACTATAAATATATTATTGTCACAGAAATAATAACTTTATTCTTTGTGCTTAAGACTCAAATTGTATTGTTAAAATAAAACCTGCAATTCTTCAGTTCAATTAAATGTATGTACGTGGAATTCCTAGAGGAATGTCGTAGAGAAAACAATTGCATCAATATGCATATTGATGGATTGAATCAATTAATTAATTCAATTAAAATGTCACTGTACCTACTTCAATGACATAGATTTGTAATTGCGTAGGAACCTTAGCTTTCATTGTGTTTCAACGCTTCATAATTAATTAAAATTAATGCCAGCACCTGTACCTGTACGGATTGTACCTACCTTTTGTATACTTTCGTGTTAAAGTAGTCATATATAGATAAAACATAAAAGTCTCATGGAAGTATCTCGATAGATACAGGAAAAATTAAAATGCTGAAAATTGGAATTAAATATATATACTTAGGAAAATTCATACAAGGAAATCGGAACTTCTCCAACACAATACAAATATCGATGACAATTGCGGTTACAATGCATTTCAGAAAATACATCGATAACCACGAGCAGTTTCTCCACATCGCAACGTAAATGGCACGCGTCGAATATCGAATTAATACAACCAATTGTAAATAACATGAAGTTGGCAGCTAAAACCGTTTCACAATAACACACGTAGAAGGCAGGCTTTCCTAATTTATACTGGAAAAGACACAGCTCAAGACTTATAGAAGCAAATTTATGACAAAATTCTTGTACACATTTAGGGAAATATACGCCTCTATTTGGCTTCTAAGCATAGCGTTGACTAAGAAACTTAATTTAATTTATCACATCTCGCCGACCGATTGACGTGTGACATCGAGTGACCAAATAACGCGTGAACTGTGATCGAATCGATAATGATAGGTACTTGTTTCTTGTTTCCACATTCTTAGAGTACTGCATACTGCAAATTTTAGTCGGCCGATAGTGTGTTTGAACTCATAAATCAGTATGAAGATGGATGGTAGTACATACATTACAAAATTCAGGTATTTAGCAGGTATCAGAATGACTGAAAATTTAGATTGGAATAATAATTTTCTCAAAAAAAAAACTTTTGCAAACCATCGGGTCAACTGTCGGCCAACTCTTAAGTCTGTAGGTTCGGACACTCTTAAGATTAGGCGTATCGTTTATGTTTTAAATTCGCTTGAAATGGGTATACTGGTTCACTTAAAAAATTGATATTCGTGATCTGATACTCTGTGGGAAAATAGGAAAAATGTTTATAAGCATCTAACATCTGTTATCTTAAATGCAGTTTGTTAATTGTTATTGGAATCCGTGCGGTGTTATGAAACTGGATTAGCGCGATCTTCCAAATATGTTTTATGATTCAGTAAATTGGATTCCACTGTTTGTAAACTAGTTATAGGTACTTATATTATTATTTAATTAATCATGTAAAAGGATGTACTGAAATACATACAAGATGCCCATAGATTTACCTACGTCTAGCCACAGATTATATAATAGTTACTACGTAACAGATAAATCACTCCATACAAAAAAGTCCATACCTACTGTTATAAGCACCTACAAGTTCCCCAACTACCTACAAATTCCTAGCTGCGTTATAAAATGAACCTTAAAAGCTCGAGTGCTAGATTGTTATTCCAATGCGATAGCGCACAGTTCAGTGACCGCAACCGTGCCGTGGCCGTGCTTAGGGTTGCTTCTTACAATTTATTTATATTTAAGTAGGAAAACAAAGTTACGCTTATTTTAAGATAGCCTTTTTTAAAACTGAGTTTTTTAAATAAAAAGTAATATCAAGAATATTTTTCTTTAGTTAACTATTGCATTGCCTACTAAAATGGAGTAGGTATGGGTACATATTACTAAATATTACCTAATACGTAAGCATAGGTAAGTAAAGCTTTCGTCAAAATCAAAGGCGGTTTCCAACTATTTTTCGAGCACAAGTGCCATACCCCATATGGTACGACTCCGTCGAGTGTTGATACATGCCTTAAATTGGTTTCTGCGTAGCGACACGCGTAATGTTCCGAGTCGTCATTAAGTTGGACCAGAACTATATACCTACTTACACTCGAGATGTGTTTTGAGCTACAAAACTCACAATACAGTTCATATAACTAAGTAGGTATCTAAAGTAAAATAAGTACCTAATGATCTCTGTTGTTAAAGTCATAAAGTAGGTAAATATTAATTAAAAAAAAAATAGAAATACTAGATAAGTTCATAAATATAAAATGTTTCTAAATCTTACAATAGTCACATATAAACCAATACAACTCAAAATAATCCATCAGTTTGTAAGGTAGCTTAAAAACCTAATAAAAACCAACAGCATAACATGCCACGAAATAAAAATAATAATATTGGAGCGCGCGCGGCGCGTGTGACTGTTGTGCGCCCTGAGCCGCGTGGGGCTACCGGCACAGATTATATAATAGTTACTACGTAACAGATAAATCACTCCATACAAAAAAGTCCATACCTACTGTTATAAGCACCTACAAGTTCCCAAACTACCTACAAATTCATAGCTGCGTTAGAAAATGAACCTTAAAAACTCCAGCGCTCGATTGTTATTTCAATGCGATAGCGCACAGGTCAGTGACCGCGACCGTGCCGACAGCGAGCGTAGGGTTGCCTCTTACAATTAAATAGGGAAACAAAGTTACCCTTATTTGTAACTGACTTTCCAATTTTATCCAGAACTCGGTAATCATTGCATGTATAACTAAGTATAAGGTATAAGTATCTAAAATTTAAGTATCTAAAGTAAGTCGCTTATTTTTAAAATGACAAAGAAGATAAGTATTTTTACTTTAAAAAATATAGAAACCATTTATATAAAATAATAATTTAATAATAATTTTTTTGTATAAAATATTTCTAAATAGTTCCTACCTACACAAATCAAAATAGTGCTTCAGTTTATTAAATAATTTTAAAAACCTAATAAAAATAGACAATGACTGACCTGTCTACATCTCTAGGTAAACGGAAAAACGAAAGCTTTATATTTTTTCTTTTACTAGATCTGCGTGCAACCAAGCACAGTACATAACTGGCCAGAGGTCGACATCTCCACTAATAAAAATAATAAACATAAAACGCGCGCGTCGCGAGCGGCTGTCGAAAGCCCTGTGCCGCGTGGGGCTACCGGTAACCCAGCGAGCGGTAGGCATTTATCGCGCGCAAGTACGTCGAGTGACAGAGGCCTGGTCTAGCCCCTTAGCGAATAGGAGCGTGACTATAATTTCCATATCGTGAGTAATTAATGAAAAACAAACAGTAATTTATTGCCTATCTTTACGCATTACTTGATCGAAGGTTGCTTCACCGAGTAAATGAACTTCGTACATGTAAATGTGTTTACATTTTTTACACATGGATGCATTCTTGTCACTAGTAGGCTTAGGTGCTTATTCTTAAATATTTCAGTTAGGCATTTTGAAAGCTTGGAAAAAAACTAATTTAAGTGTTGTAAAATTACATACTTACATTATTTACCTTAATACTTTTAAATATGGTCATCAATTTCTTTTAAAGTACCGAGATACGATCAAACTTGCAATACTGTTTAGAATATCGAAACAACGAGTCTATTACTTATTGATTATCATAACCAAACTCGTGACTCGGCTACAAATCGCAGAACTAATGTTGAATTAACTGCGTTGTATTGTAATCGCTACTGTTAAGCAAATATTAACAATTGGTGCGGAATAATATAGCGTCAATACGCATGGATAATTACCCGTTAAGTAATTTGATTTTAATTTTCATTCATACTTGATTTATAGCCATTACAGACTTGAATATTAAAACAGTGATTAAAAATAAGTAATACAAATATTAAAATTGCAATGCAACTTATCAATAAATGGTTATTTCGCTTAGGTATCATTAGCCATGGGCAGCGCAATTTTTTCTACGTAAGTACCTTTCTATTCGCAAAAATTGCGCGGATGTTTTCCTTATCCCACATAAAAATTCTCCATTCATTACTAGCGTGAATTGTGCCATTATATTCATACAAATGCAAATTAACTATTATTATCTACTCATGAAATTTTTATGCCAACATGATTACTCACTTTGACCTTACATTAAGTAAAAGACGGTGTAGGCGCACCATTTTTGGAACGTACAACATTTCTTTATTAAACACATTACATACAATTACTTTGATTAAACACATTAAAAGAAATTACAAGATTGGTACAGGACATGTGTAATTGACTTTATATTTCAACTGAGACACAGTCGCTTAACCTTTCGCGATGATATAAAATTTATATTAACCGATTCTCCTTTTTAAGTTCAAAATAAGTAGTGGTAATGTATAAAATATATTTTATTCAATGCTAAATGTAGGCCTTTTATAACATATGGCCTGGCGAAAAGGAGAATTGTGGCAATCACTGAATACTTATTAAAAATTCAACACATCGATGTGTATTCTTGGCACGAATTTGTGTCGAGCCGTGTGCCGAAATACGGACGTTGGCACTTAATATTTTAACATTTTGGTGCAACGTATATACGCAAATACTAATAAATTACTGACGCTGTTACAGCATCGGTAACTATGTCAATATGTTTTTGACCTATTTACATTTTGATCGACAATCCTACTAATATTATAAACGCGAAAGTTTGTATGTATGGATGTATGGATGTTTGTTACTCTTTCACGCAAAAACTACTGAATGGATTTTAATGAAACTTTCCAATAATATAGCTTTATACATCAGAATAACACATAGGCTACAATTTGTAAACATATTGTTCGAAATACTAAACCTGTGCAGACGAAGTCGCGGGCACCAGCTAGTCTTCAATATTTAAACGATCTCTTTAGTGTAAAGTCTTGTTGCCATCAATATCACATTTATTGCAATTCATCATAAATATAATCCAATTCGCGAACAATGGATCAATGGCAAAACAATGTTTAGATTGTGATCCAGATCTTATCAATTTATTGTATTGCACTGTTACCCTTTCCTATCGTGCAATAGATCATAGTTGTTAACTTCTCTATGATTAAGTTTAGCAATATGTTTATGTCACTAAATGGGCTGGTCATATCTGTTACAGGATTGATGATCTTTGAAAGCAGAGGCACTCCAGAACTAATTTTAATTACGACGATGTCCTGTTGTGCCTTAACTTTATGAGGCTGACAATGCAAAAGGGAAATTATGATAGATTGGACAAAAAGGTTCAAAATGAGTTCTTCATCTTCACCATCAAAAGAATCCATTTAGAATTATCTTTCTTACGCTCATCAATTCAAACATTCTTATTCACTTTACCATTGTCCAGACCACCATCATACCACATTCCTAAACCAAAAACCAACCAGTAACCTTATCAGATACAACCTTGTTAACCATGTCATCGTTAAGTTATATTGTAAGTGTTACACCACATCTATTACTAGGTAGCAAATGCCAGGCTCTATTTACTGGTAGCATTGTGATGCGTGCAAGATACGCTAACTTGTTCACCTTTCTTCCTTTGATGTTTCAAAACAGCTTATACAATATAATGATGTACTTAGGCTTAATGAAACCTGTCTTCTGAAGTACTGTAGTGATTGCTCGCTGGATTTTGTTTTGTTTTTGGCTGGTAGACAAAAGACTGTTGATTTTTGTTTTTTGAGGTGTTGTGTTTTAATTGTATTATTCTGGTTTATGAATAAAACTAAAAAAATGTACGTACCTATCGTTACTTAAAGTTATTAAAAGATATTTCGAAACTGAGACATGCCTCAATCCTCTTTATTAATCTGTAATAATACAGTATGGACACATGAATTATCGTAACAATATTTTTTGTATAACCTGTTGATAGCTGTAATTTCTTGACATGGGTTATAATTTTTCTGACAGTTGTTATTTCTGAATTGTAATGAGATGTATCATCAACATTTTTGACTCGTCAACAAATTGTGCTCATTTATTTACCGTTGTTACAGGGAGCAGTGACGAATGTCAAGGTAGTCAACACACAAACAAATAAACATGGGATTCTCGGCGAGGTTACAGGTATGTAAAACGGTAACTTTATGATATTATCTAATCTTAATGAAGATCATTCGCCCCTGAATGCTGCGAACCAATTTGCTTGTTAACAAACATTCGTCTAACTCAATCTTTGATGCTCGACTTTAATAAATTCGTCGAGATGTCTTGATAACGCTTTCGTACTTTATAATCGTAAGTTTGGCAACTTATTGCAACACTTCATGTGCCAACTTAACATAGACAATGGGGACCGGTAAGTAAAAAATATATGCAATTTACTGAGCATTTAAAAGATAAAGCTTTAGTGAAAAAAACCGGCCAAGTGCGAGTCGGACTCGTGCACGAAGGGTTCCGTAAATTACAGTTAAATCAACCTATCTCAAAAACTATAAGAGATACTTTGATCAAACCAAAATCGTTGAAAGAGTTAATTAGCATGCATCACCTCTATTTTTTTAGAATTTTATACCCGTAGTTATAAAAATAGAGGGGGACATACTTTTACGAGAGCTGATATCTCAAAACCGTTCACTTTAAGAAAAATGTTTTTAGAAAACTTTATATCATTTTAAAAGACCTTTCCATTGATACCCCACACGGGTATGTACATCGAAAAAAAAAATTTCATCCCTCAGTTACATGTATGGGGGGCCCCACCCCCAATTCTTTTTTTTACTATTTAGTGTCATATTTTTGTAGCGGTTCATACAACACATATTCCCATCAAATTTCATCACTGTAGTACTTATAGTTTCCGAGTAAATCGGCTGTGACAGACGGACAGACGGACAGACGGACAGACGGACATGACGAAACTATAAGGGTTCCGTTTTTGCCATTTTGGCTACGGAACCCTAAAAACTAGCTTTTAGATCTAAGCACGTAATGTGGTAAAAAGATGTTCGCGTGGGAAAGATAAGAGCTGAAGTAAGTGCGTCAAGGTTGTGAGATGAAGATGTGTGATACAGATTGAATGAAGCTGTCTTAATTAAAATGAAACTTGGCGGAAACTAGGTAGTAGGTATATTTGCATGAGAATGGGGTTTTCATCGTAACCTAATCTAGTGATTTATCTAAAGCGCTATAATGTTTATTTATATCTTCATTGCGTGATAAAGTCGTTTTTGTCAACTTATTGCAAAGATTGCAAATTGTCACTGACAGATCTATTTATTTTACTTCTACTCAATTTTATTTAGAGAGAGTACCTATCTGTAGCTTGAGTTTGATTTATATTTTTTTCATTATTCGCGGCGTTATCATGTTATCTTAGTTGCAACGTCAGTAAGTAAACAATCCATAATGACATTCTTCTCGCCAATACCGAGAATTTCTACAACAATATGCAATAATTTTCCTTTAATCGCATACCATTACAAAGTTGTCGCCACTACTTTGTTAACGTTATTTAACATATCGATTATTACTTGGATCGATAACTCCGGTAATCGATTCATAACAAACTGGTTTGTTCCTTTGAGTGCTAAGCAACATTATTCAATGTCATTGGCAAGAAAACATGTCATTAAGTACTGAAGTGCAGTCGTAATTATGCCAAGTAATGTTATTGAATACTGGCTCCTACGTAGCCCATCTTGGGCTTAATTCGACTATAATGTCTTTGAATTTAACGAGTTTTCGCTTGGAAGTAGACTTTTAGAATTATAGTAGTGACTTTTGAAAAGACTTTCCTTATAGGACTGGTAGGTTACTGAGATGGCTTCAAAAGGCAGCGTCTTTTTAGCCAACAGAAGATTTTTAAATAGATTTGTCACCCGAAAGTATTAGTTTAAAATTCGAACTTTTGAATAAGATACTTTGAGAAGAAATAGCAACTTAAAAAATATAAATTGTTAGGTACTTTATTTGAGTATCTGTTCA
Source organism: Helicoverpa armigera (assembly GCF_030705265.1). NCBI lineage: Eukaryota > Metazoa > Arthropoda > Insecta > Lepidoptera > Noctuidae > Helicoverpa > Helicoverpa armigera. The sequence goes on along the minus strand of NC_087123.1, from coordinate 8,558,290 downwards.
AGAGTTCACACAGGGCTTCTTCAGCTACTTGATATATAAAAATAGAGTAAAAAACGAATTGTTTTCAAAGATGAGTATGTAGTTTAATTAAACAGGAAATCTTTACTACAGTAAGCACACGATATTCATCGCTTAGAACAGTGTTATGTGTTTTTTTTTGTTATAGTAATGATGAAATCTTTGAGGGACGTTATATTTACGTGGACTTCCTCATCATTTAACATAGTTGCAAGGTCAAAGCATAATGAATATGTATAACTATAACAATCAGGTTGAAAAAGCGTAAATTTTTTAGTTTTTTGTTATATATATAGAGTCGATTTCGTTGAAAACTTAAAAGACACATATAAAAAAACTTACTTCAATAATATACCTAAAATCTTCTGCGAAGTCTGAAAAATAATATGCTATAAACCAAACAGGTCAAACGGAGAACCTCCTTTTCTGGAAATCGGTTTAATATTCAAGTAACTATTCTATGCTTATATACGAAATAATATGAGGTAAGCGACACTGAAATAAATATATGCTAAGCTTTCAAATAACCGATTCTAATATGTTTACTAAGACGGTTTAGCAAATTCAATGTCGCCTACGCGTAATAGCTTCGAGTATTGACGTGAGCCAACTTTACGGCCATACTTTAACCATAGAGCTATGCAAAATGTTTACAATGATAGGTATTTAACCTTTGGCGTAGAATATCTATAAAGCATGGAACTTATTGCGGACTTTCAACTGATTTTACTTACATAGATACCTAAATTGCGGGAGAGCTATATTTCTCTTATATAAAGAAAGAAAGCTAAATATTGATTTAATTTGGAATGGGATAACTCGATACCAATTTTTATATACAATCAACCAATAACATGTATGACCCACTTTGAAATTTTATCAAAATTCGTTTGGACCTGCTTAAACAATGTTCTTTATCATTTCCAGTGCATTCCGAATTTCAATCTTATTTTACATTTTATTGTCTCTAAGAAAACTTGCTTAAAAAGGGTTATACATATCTCATTGGTACATACCTAGCAGGGAATCTGTAAGGACAACACAAAATTTCAATTTAGTCGATTTAAATATTTTAACTTATCTTTCTTTCCACAGTTGCTGACATGCCTGGTGCTGTACGCATCAAGCGCACACGCAATCATGGTGAAGTTCGGCACTAAAGGAGGTCCCATCGAGCCCCCCACCCCGGAGCCCTCACCCCCTCCGAGGCCCTTCCGGGAACCCGCGCCTGTTTGGGAGGAACGCTCCAACGACACACCCGATCCTAATGCTCATTGGTAATATTATTAATCTTTTTGTTTTTCTTTATTTTATTTTTGGTGGATTTTTTTTACTCATAACAAATGCTCCTTAGGAAAAATACCTGTCTTATTTTTTTTATTCTCTCTTTTCATCAGAATTCGGGGGTTGGTTTACAGAGTTTAGTTATGGCATTTGTAAAGAAGTTAAAGGAGTTTAAATAAAGCATGTGGGATTTTGGTCATTAAACTACATAACAACAGAAAGGAGTTATACCTACTATATGATTTGTAGCTTAATTCATAGGTCTAGATAAAAATCCTTTAAAAATTAGGAACTGAGGGATATTTAGAAGGTGACTGCAAGGATGGGAATCGAAAAGGAATAAACAGTCAAAGGAATTCATCTAATAAATTCATAAAAGGTCACTTATAATGATTGAAACCGCCGGCGGAAGCTAGTTCACTATGATTATGTTTTTTATGAAACTATGATGATTATTGTACAGATTAATCTAACACTCTTGGTGAAGGGCTAATCTTTTTCTTTTGTGAATCTAGGAAAATTCATGAAGATGCATTCTTTGACTACTTCGGTGAAGAGTGGCCGGCCTCCAAGTGAAGATATTTTGTTCCTCTGTATTTTATATGTTTCTAAGAGCGCGGGCACACTTCAAAGATTTAGTCGGCCGATAGTTGTAATTGCTCATAAATGAGTGTGAAGATGAATGTTTCTTTATTTTGAATATTTATATTTTTTCCTACAAAAAACCGACTAAGAAGTTGCATTGTGCGCGGGCTAAAGCTTCTGCAAAGATCTTTTGTTCTTCATGAAGCTTTTCGTGATCAAAGGATGCAAAATGCATAATTTCTAACTACATATTGTAATTTTAATATATGCTTGATTTCTATCAAAATAATATTCAGTATTAAAAAATAATGTTTAAGTGTTATTTTTATGTATTTTAAACAAGATTGCTAATATTGCGACTTTGAATTTTTATTTTAATATTAATAAATCACCTGAAACTACTGAATATGTGCATGTATTTGTAAATTAATATTTTATTGTGATAAATAAAATTAAAATTTGTAAAATTTATTGCTTAGCTTTACTGTAAGTGCTAAAGATTTAATAGTTTGTATCAACTATGTTTCTATTAAAATTATATTTGTAGTTCCAATTAAAATACTCATATTTATATATTTTATTGTGATTCTTATATACAAATTATACCATTTTATTAGTTAAAGTAAAATAGAAATAAGAAAAGAACATACCTACTACCTAAGAGTATACCTACGTGTATTTACATAAAAAATATAAAATAAGTAGTGTTCCTAGTTTATAAACGTGAGGCCTTGACCTATCTCTGAAAAGAGGTTAACTAGGTCGCAATAAAAAAAAAACAAGACAATTATTCAAATTTAAATTTGGAACTCTCTTCCCTCAGGCGGCCTCCATTCTTCGTGCCCCAGCCGAGATACACTAACGTGATCTACAACTCTCAGCCGTCTCCTCAAGCACCTCAAACAAATGCGCAACGTTTCGTCAACTCTTACATCCCTATCAAGCCCATACTTGCCAGCACGAGAAGCCAAGCGGCCCCGAACATGCCAGCATCTATCCTTGGCTCCCAAAACCTGCCAGGAGTCGGTATCCGCTACTTCTTCCCAGCTTACACAGTTCAAAGGAAGCATCCAAGACCTGATGATGCTAAGCACAATATGATTGATAATCAGGATGTGGGGAATGCTGGTGTTGTAGATTCAGCTAGCGACTTCCAGTGGAAATATGAGAAGGACTCCACGCGGCGGAACATCAGAAATTCTAATGAAGTAAGTTGAGAAATATTGCTCTAAAAATCATTTTAAAAAGCATGAAAAGGAATATAAACGTATACAAATTTTAGTGTCGTTTGGCATGAAATAAGCGTGAAATTTTTACATTTTCATGTTATCACATAGCATCACAATTTCAATATCTGAGTGTTGGTTGGGCGCCATTTTCACGTCATAGAAATAAGTGGAAAAAATCTAGTGGACAACCTAAACGTCAGTGTGTTTCACTATACCTACACAATATTGGACTCAAAAAATACCAGCTTAACTGCTAGATTTAGTCCTTTAATTTTGTTCGGGACGGTGGTTTAAACCTAGTCCAAAAGCCGGTACACTTTAAGACCACGTTTTATAATAAGGTGGAACAACCTTATTAATACTGACTTTACTTCCAGGGTACAGCACGAGCTCCAGCATACCAATGGCCTGCCTACGTCGCCCCACGGCATCACTAACGTTACTAAGTTCTTTGCAACATGGTCATCATGTCGACAAATGAACGCCGAAGTAACTGTGATGTTTAAATTAAGAACTAGGTTAAGACAAAAGTGCCAGATGTATCTATGTTTATACAATACTAAAACCTTAAAGCGTTGGCGGCTGTAATACGATATGGTCATACATGACAATAAGAGTATCCGCAAACTGCAAACTTTTTGTCGGCCGATAGTTTGTTTGGGCTCAAGAATGAGTATGAAGATGAATGATAGGACTCACATTGTAAAGGTCAGATATTTAGCCAGTATCAAAATGACTGAAAAGTCTGATTGGATTAAAGGTATTCTTTAAAAATAAATTGAGAACTGTCGGGTTCACTGTCGGTCGACCATTTCGTTTGGAGTGTGGGGGTACTCTAAGTCTAGATTTTCATATTTATTGATGTTAATTGACATTGCCAGATAGCACGGTATTTTTGTTGCATGTTCCACAAAGTTTTATTTATGCTTTACAAAATGAGATAAGGATTATCGTAGCACGTGTGAATAGAATTAATATTAGATTCACTACATAAAACTGAATAAGGAATACCCAAACCAATCATTTCGGTTTTACATACCATTCATGAAAATGTCGTTGTGTGTACAGTTTAGAGTTTGCTCAATTATTTCGAGTAAACATAGCTTGAACATTGACGGAACTTCTTTTGTTTCATTTTGTCGAGTAAAAACTCAAAAAATGTCGTCTAACCGCTCTAACCAGTGACTTAGTTTTTGGTATAAATCCTATTTTTAGGCGCTGCTAGATGCGTATCACAAAATAGTGAAGTACACAAAGGCGTGTCCGATTTTTTTATAATTTTTTTGTGGTGACCTTACATTGTAGGAATAGGTATTTAGTAATGTTCTTGTTTTGTGTTAATTGTTTCTTTTTTGTACATTGTATTCAGCCAGTTCCTAAAACAAATGAAGTCCTTAATGAAGTTTGTTAGGAACGAATTTAAATTTCTACGCAATACTTTGCCCTTCACGGCTTCGTCACCGCCATAGACATCAAGAAAACCGTAAACAGTTCCTGTAAATAAAAAATTTTGTTGGCTGCCAAGGTCATATATTGTAAATAATTTAAACGATATACATCTAAGAATAATATTGCCATTATGTAATTTGTATTGTTCTATGCTTACTTTATTTGGTCGTTTGGTGCAGGAGTAACATTTTGTCATCTAACGACTAAAAGAGCGTCGAAAATAAATACAAAATTAGTTTTTAAAATACCGACGTGACCATTAAGTCCAGAGAGTGTGACGGAAGTTCTTTGTTCATTGTGGTGAATCTCTATTGCAGTCTATTGCTATATAGAGATGTAATTGTTCGGTAATCTTCTTTCGAACTTTCTAAGTTTTAATTCAATCTTAAGTAATTCCCATCTAATGATTTTTGATTCCAATCTCGCATAGTTCATTATTGTTATACATTTAAACCTATTTTATGTAATGAAAGTAGCTTTCGTTTCGATTTGTTATTTCCTTTTAACGATTTTAGTTAACTACTGTAATGTGTTTGATTACTATATGTATAACTTAGCTGTAATTATGCTTGTAAATATGTAAAATAAATAAATATATAATTTTTTTATTTTGTGTTTTGGTTTATAAAATATTAAGTTTTTAATTTACATAGTATATCAGTTTGAAAGAAAACAGCGAAAACTGAATGCAAATTTATAAACTAATAAAACCAACTGAACTCAAAGTATGAATTATATGATGCCTATTGACACCAATTCTAGACAGATAGATGGCATCAATAGTATCAATAGTAAGTATGTCACTTATGCAGCCATAAGTCTGCCATCCCACGCAAACGAGTACTAACTTCCAAATTACAAATTATAACGCTTAACATTTACACACACACCTTTAAAGACTAAACACATAATGACATTAAGTGGTTAAGTGTCACAGATTAAAGAGATGATGGAGTAATAGGTTCAGACATATCTTGACTTACGCGTACCTCTTAAATACTAACTGGGAATTCCAACGTTGAAACTCTTTCAATCAGCAATTTTTGCCTCCAATTTTACACTCCATTTGATACATACTCTGCGGTTATAAAATTGCCAAGTCATCAACTTAGTGCTGCTAACGACGTCACATTGAGCTAAGGGAAAGGAAAAAAATTAGAAGCAATTAAAAATAAATTATTACCTAAGTCTATACTTTATCTCAACCAAAGAATAGCTCGTTCACTGTCAATCAAGTCAGATAATTATCTTCAGGCAAAATTTGAAGTTGCTCCGCAGTCACAATGAAATTATGAAAGATTTAATTATGAAATATTTTCCAAATTGTATGTTATCATGATTGTCAAATCATCTCAAGGATTACAGTAATCTGTGGGTACTTCTGCGACACCTTTGGTATAAAATAATTTTGTACGGAATGTAGACGCAAATGTCCAAATAGCTGTAAGTACAGGTGAGTCAACTGTGTACGTGACTGTACAAACAGTTTGTCCCTAATACCATAAACAAATATTTGGTTTATATGCAACAAACATAAACAACAATCATGATATTTAAATATATCTAACCAAATTAATACTTAAAATTTTGTACCGCTATTTATCAATGTCTTCTTTTCTTCTACGTGCTGAGTAATTTTTCCTTCAGGAAAGTAGACTATATACCTACTTACGCTATATTGTATTATATCATTTTCCTCATCCATGTTTGCTATCAATGCACGTTCCAAATGAAAGCCTTCAACAGCTAGCCAATCAGTTATGTGTACTCAAATGATCTTAACATCAATAAACCACGCAATAATAAGATAGCCCGAAGCTACTACCAAAACCCCTTCAATTGATGAACCGTCCGTCATCGTGACTCCAACACGTGAAGATCTTCAATTTCGTGAACATCGTGGTTCGTGATGACTGTTGCACAAATCTCGCTTCCTGGTTACATTTGTATGATCCGCAGTAACGATAAACTATAGTGCTTTTCGTTGGATAACTTTTTATCTCTTTTTCTTTTTAAGTTTTTGGAAATTGAGTTGTGACTGTCAGATTAGCTGGTAGGAAGTAAGTCGGATTTCGTGCTTTTTGTTCTGATATAAATAATTGTTACGTGGAGAAGCTGTATTTTAGTTACTTGAAGTCTGAGCTTTCTTAAGGTAAATAAGTAGCAGGTAATGTTTTTAACTTAAATCGTAAATTTACCATGCTGAGTTGAAGGGTAGACAATCAAAACATGAACGTGTAAAGCATGTTTTAATTGTTTATTTTTAAAGTAGTTAAATTAAAAATGTTGGAGACGATTGGCACATGTTGATTCACCTAAACAGCGTAAAACTGTTCTTTTCGTATAAAAAATAATGCCAACCATGATAATATCATAAAAACCATATCCATGCATTTGTTTCTGCAAAAGCGTGCATTTTGAACTGCATAAATAACCATATTTATTAAGTTGTTACCCAATAAAAGGTTGCATTCATTACAAAACATATGGCAATGCCTTAAGGCGACCAATGTGATTTATGATACTCATAAAAATGTCAATGAGAGGATTTGTAAAGATATTAATAAGTATGAACAATTATCGTGATGATTAATATATCTTTTGAGTGACCAAAGAAGCGTTGAATGGTTTGTAAAGAGATCTTGACTTGAAAAGGAGCGAATATTATAATGATGGCCGACTGAATCGTGTGCATGTAAAATATAATTGAGTATGTCGTGGTTCGTGTAAATGATTTGGAATAAGGCTAGGACAATGATGCTTTGTAAAATGAGAGGTCAAAGTTTGAGAAATTAATAAAAGGTAATCTATCTTTTTGTTATATTCAAAATAAATAGAGTCAACTATTTAGTATTTTTCTTGCAATGGACAGCTAATGATTAATTAAGAATATTATGATATGATACAGCTTAATTACGTTAGCACTTAGACGCAACAAAAGCAGTTTTTATTGAACATTATTTTGATTTTTTACTATTGATAGACATGCTATTATAACAGGAAGTTCAAGGCATGGTGAAAAGATTATCCCGAAGTGAATTCTTTAAGTATTGTTCTGTATTGATGTCAATACTTTGTCTTTCAAGCAGAACATCACGACCTGTCGATCATCCGAGTTTTTGTTATGAAATTATAGTTCCTTCCTTAACAAAAATAAAAGATATTATTTTGAACATGGTTATGATTTTAAACGGCGTAGAACTTGTATTAGAAAGACGTGAAAAACAAGACCAAAATAAAATTAAAAAAATATATTAGGCAGAACTTTGAGAAGCTTTCCTATTTTTGGTAATTTTAACTAAAACTGTGTAGGTAAATGAACTTTAACACTATCTCTAACAACAGAAGAGGGTAAAATCACCCCATTAATTTAAATAGCCGCCAAATCACCAAACATTAAATAAACACAATATAAAACCGATTACGACCAGCCAGTTGAACCACATAACCTTTGAGATTCGCGCCAAGCCTTCTCCGAACCAACTAAGTTTAATACCTATGATTTTCACTAAACAACTATAATAACTCGGCGTGGTTTACAGTTATTATCGGGACCAGTTATACTCTCCTAGGGCTAATATGTTTTACAGTTTCGAAACGGAACGTGAATGTACGAAAGTACTCCATAAGTTCGGTCTGACGTATTGATCTGTCCTCGACGAGAAATCTTGGAGTCGTTTTGAATGGCTCATTTGAATTTATTGTGGAGATTTCACGGTTAGGTTAATATATCTGGACTAGTTCAGTAGTTTTCTCGTATGATCGTAAGCAACATAGAGAGCAGTTGCGATATGAAAAGGGTTCGTGAAAATTGTAGGTTATTATAGCTATTAAGCTATATCTATTTAACAATTTAAAATAAAATGCACACAAGACTTATTATTTGATTCACATACATAAAATGTAAGTACGTATTAAGACCGTAGCTATAAATGTTATTAAATAAAAATCTCTTAGTGTAACTTTGTAAATATATGAATGAAATCTTCAACAATGTAATATTCTAGTTCATGCATTTTACTGTACAAGCAAGCGTGGTGATTAATGCTCAATCCTTCTCCGTGTGAGAGGAGGCCTGTGCCCAGCAGTGGGACGATAAAAAGGCTGTTACACAGGGCCGGCTTTAACTCTACTAGCGCCCTGGGCGAGATTTCTACGGCGCCCCCAACTGCAATTTAAACCCATACGAAAAACAGAGACATATGTAGTTACCGACTGCGCGAGCGAAGCGAGCGCGAATTTTTTTTTTTATAGTTAACAAGTCAAAGCAAAAATTAGCTAAAATATAGCCCAATCGTACATAAGTTATTGCTGACTGGTGAATGCAAAAACACCGGAAGCACAGGTTCTGATTGCGCGAGCGAAGCGAGCGCGAAATTTTTTGTTATATTTTAGAACTCAAAACAAAAATGACTTAAAATGTAGCCCAAACGTAGATAACTCTTTGTTGGTGCTGACGCCTATGAATTAAAATTTTGGGACTTAAAGTAGTACCATAAATAGAAGCTAGAAGTTACTCGTACTTTCTTATTAATAAAAGGACTTAAAAACGACGCTACCTTTTTGCTAGGGTAGACAAAAAAAAATTGAAAAATAAAAACAACTATAAAGTGAAGCAAGCCCGAAAAAGCTTTTTTGAGATTTGGATCACTAAAAGTCCTTAACATATATAATAAAAGGCTACTGTGAAGTGAAGAAGCCGCGAGCGAAGGGCTTATTTTAAGTATTGGGAAATTAAATTAAAAGAATATAGAATTGTTATCCCTTTGTTACAGCTGTTGATTCTCCTTCTAGTAAATAAATAAATAAATTAAAAGTAGCTATATGTGGAAAAAAATGTAAGTGTAAAGTAAAGAAACCGCGAGCGAAGCGAGCGCGAAAATTTTTGAGTTTTGGGACATAAAAGTAGTGTATCTAACGCGCACGGCATTGTATATGACAATATATTAATTTAATTGAAATTTCTTGGTCCAGGAGCGTACCGCGGCGCCTTTGAGCCCGCGGCGCCCGGGTTATTCGCACACCCTGCACCATAGGTTAAGGCGGCCCTGATGCCATCCATACATTTGGATACAGTTCTTGTAAGCTGCGATCTTTGATGAAATTTAAAACAAAAATAGGAGTAAAATTCTGATCAAGGATTGGTTAGGGGCGCCTGCGGCGCCCACTGTGGCGCCCCTTACATCCGGCGCCCTGGGCCGTCGCCCAACCGCGCCCTACCCTAAAGCCGCTACTGCTGTTACAGTTACTGTACATAGTAGCTCGAAACAACTTTTTTGTGATTGCTACATATTCAGATAAAAAGCGCCATTACCAATGTGTTCGAGATTCATCAACCTTGTAGCGACACAAATAAAAGGCATCTGTTTGTTCCTCGTTTATCTTAAGGTTAACATTTAAATGTAATCAACAATATAAGTAATATGTCGTTGATATTCAAGTTTTATCTTCCTGAGTTTATTGAGAATGGTAATTATTGTGAATATACTCGTATGTACGTAAACATCCTTCGTAGGTAATTGACGGCGTTAATCCCTTTTCTTGAAGTCCTTTCAATGCTTTATTTTTATACTTTTAATGTAGAAGTATTTTATGTTTTTGTGTGTATTTCGATGATTTTATTTTGCTACCGGCTTCCACCTGCGTTTGGAGCCGCGTCCCGGGGGAACAATCCTGTATAAAACGAAGCGTATATTTATCTGTCGTCATCGGACATCTATTCTCAGACGTCTTTAATATTTTAGCAGTTTACATGGTTCTAAAGAATGACTGTCCAATTTTGACGTCGATTTGACAGATGAAGATCACAAAACAGAATTCAATAAGAATGATTTTCCGAATGGGCTCTATGCATTGATCAACCATTGGATTGACGCTCGCTGATAGTTGACGCTACTATCAAGCAAGATAGCTTCCGAAGTAGTTACGAATATAGGGTGAGAATCAATTTGAACTTCTCCAGACAGTAATGCGGAATAAACAAATGTGTTAAGATTAGATAATCTGACAACAACCAGGAAAACTACCTTAGAAAGCAATGATCTAGTACCCACCTACGCCTTTTGATTACGTGTCGGTAATATGCTTCACAGTTTATGAAATGTTTATGCAAAGAATACATGGTCGGGAAAATGTTGAATATTAAACTTGACATAAAATCAGTATCTACCGGGAAAACATCCATTTATGGCTTTATCGCATTTGTTGTGCATAACAGTAGTGAGTCTCGGATAGGGCCAGAGATTATTCTGGGGAAACATAACTTTCATACTCAAAAATAAATAATTTGGGTTTGTATAGGAAGAATAAAATATTATTATTTTGCTACGTGGTCTGGATTAAGAAATTACAATGCTTTACTTTGGTACTTTTAATCTTCAACTATATTTAAGTAGTATTTCAATGCAAACTAACACAGTACCACATAGCTATTAGGTAAAGAATTGCAAGAACTCAGCAAAGTCTTGCAAGACCATTATAACATTTTACTTAGCAATTAGAAATGACCTATAATTGCGTGGCTTTATAAGCATTTCTTGTTTCTAAACCCACTGAATTAGCTGCGGCAACAATGATTACCCACGAAATGTGAGGTAAAGTCTTTTAATTGGTGGCTTGCTATTGGTTATTATATCTTAAATGGTCCAATGGTAACATTTTGTTAGGCTCTGGTCTCGTAGTTGATAAGCGGAGCGAATCGCTCTTTAGAATTGATATTCTGAAAGAAGTTCTTTCTGAAGTTAAATCTCAATAAAACTGATGTAGGATGTTAACAATTGAGAAGGAAAGCTGTTTGTTGCAGTGCCTGTATCATGTTGCAGTGATGTATTCACTTATTTCATGTACTTACCAGTTGCTAAGTGTTTTAATAGTGAAGTACCCCTTACTTTACTTTCCTTTGCTTCCTTTATGTTTTTTGTTTCCCATTTGCATCTAAATTATAGGTATAAGAAGTCACTTGCAATTAATTGAATTAAAATCGCAAAGTTGTGTCCCCGCTGATAATCTCACCTATCCCATACAGAATCATGTACCAGCCCAAACCTCTGTTTCGGAATTCACAATTTATTTGTAGACTTCTCAGAATTACTGGCGGCAACGATTCGGCTTATTTTATATTATTACGTCTCATTAAAGTCATACGGTCAAATGCTTAATTGGCCTACATTTTCAAGATAATCAGCGGCTATCCCATATCTTAACACGTGAGTTGTGTGTGAAACTAGGCATGGAGCGAAGTGCATGGCGACGCCTCCATGTCATAATTATGGTCACTGATTGGTATTATTACTGCAACTATGTAACTTACATATCAATACTGTTTTTGTTCAATCACTACCATATAAAGTGTTAATTAAGCACATTCTTCGGAAATTGTAGACAATTTTATTATCATTACGTTTTTTGTTCGATTTGTAAAGCAGTACCTGTTCTCCTTTTCCTTGTGATTGTTCCTTTCCGATCGTAGGTCAGGGTAATAGATTACCTATGACCTAACTGAAATATGCTAGGTATATAAATACATTACGAGGTTTTTATCCGCCTTTGGCGCTTCTGACCTAGCGCGTTGCTCGCAAGTTTTTTATTTTGTTTAGCTTAAAAAAATAAATACAAGCCGCGCGTACCATTGTGTTAATGTAGAAAATTAGGTTATCAAATACTTAAAACTAATATTGAATTAACTACGTCTGTAATTCGCTTCTCATCTTCAAACGTCACACCAAACACATCCGCTGCTCTCAATCTCGCGAAACGTCATACAGCATGACGCTCTCCGACGCAAGCCTGACGTCAACCGCGACGCATCGACCCGCCAAAATATTAGATCTACTTTCGCCCTTTCACTTTCATCGAGAGTGCAAGTGATCGCGACCTACCCCAACTTGTGACGCGAATGACGTGTCACTTGCACTTATAATGTATCTTTACTTTCACGTCACGTTAGGCCGAAAGTAAGAGTGAATTGGTACATAACCTAGTGACACACTTTTACGTTAAAACTGTTACTTTCATTGTATTTTGGCAGTGCCGAGTGATTTGAGTGTTGTTGCTTCTGTAGCTACTCTCTTTTGTTTTGTTTTTAAAGTGTGTTTAAGTTTGGCCTTGTTTTTTTGAACTTTACACAGTTGTACCGGCTGTATAAATTAGTATACCAAAAGTCAATTCAATTTAAAATTTACAAATAATATTTCGAGTTTATTCTTTATAAATCTGTGACTTCAAATAAAGTAACTGCACTATATCATGATAAAAACGATTATCAATATTATAATTTGTATCATTAACATGCGAATGTTCAATATCATTGCAGTTTAATGCATGTTATTTAAGAACTGGTTCCATCTCTGACTCATCATTATGCACTGCACATCCTTGACCCAGTAACATGACATTCATATAATCATTTTATTGTTTACATAAGATTTACGATGTTCATAAAGTATATTTCAATCGTCTTTAATAGTTTATGTACCTCTAATTACCTAAGTACCTAGGATTACATGAATGAAGTAAAAAAGTAAGTATTATGATAGGTAAGACATAGAAGTAAGTGATCTTATGAAATGAGAGTTTTTGGATGTGCCCAGACAAAGTGCCCAGTGCTATGATGTCATTAATCATGGCTTCATGTTGATGTGGATGTTCATAAATTTCGATTCTTCGTCGCCATCATTTAAAAGGTGAAGTTTGACTTTGAACTTCTTCGTATTCTGCAATCTTTTCAATTTATTTATTGATGAGATACGGTTAGTTTGCAAGACCGATAAAAATCTGTATTATTTATCATTTCGGAGATGCATCTTTAAGTATGTCATTTAAGTCAGCTTAGTAGGTATACTTATTAGAACAGGTGATCGCATTGGTATATGAATACTATAATTATCGAACTTTGAAATTAAATAGACACATTGCATGTTTTAGTGAATGCTTGTTCTACTACTATTTAATCAGCAGTTAACCAAAGATTGATAGGTTTCATTCTGCGCGAATTACACACTTTTAAATAGGTTAACTATATTTGTAACTTAAGACTGATAAGTACTTGAATAAATCAGAGTTAAGTCACACCGTTACGGTTAATTTGATATATTGGTTCTTAAAATAACGTATAGGGTATTATCAATATTGTGCCAGTAACCAATACCAGATGTTGTTAAGTATTTCATGATAAATTTATTCATATGTCAAGCTTATTTTACCAGGAAGAAAATTCAGAGTTTGTTTTCAAGCCCTATCCAATAAGCGCTGATATACTCGTATGTGTTGTTCTAAGCACCACCGCATGGATGTACTTGTATTGAACTTCAAGAACGGGGACACAAGTTATTTAAAAGTCTCGCATCTTTTCTCAATTCATTAGCAACTGAAAAATAAATACACACGTGCTACATCCATAGAATTCAATTCTAAAACACAATTATACAAACAATTCTCATCAACACAAAGCAATTAAATAACAATACAGCATCTATAAATCACATGCAACTAACGTTAATCTCAGTTTAATCTCCCGATCATCACGCGACAAGTTTAGACGCACAATAGAATATAGCCCAAGGTTCGCTTGTGGCGACTCTTGCATAACTCGACGTCATAGAAGGCGTACTGATGGGCTATAATGCTGGGTCGAGGGTCACCAGGTATTGAGAGAACAATGGACATGGTTTGGAAACTGGTTTGCACCGGTTGGTGGAGAAATGGTGATCGGGTGGGATTAAGTGGACTACTTACTTAAGCCATTAAAATATTTGCTCTAATTGTAGTTACAGATTTTATCTAAAAGTTATTTAATATCCTACTAGCGAAGCAATAGGTGCAAGAAATGTTTTGTTACATCTTCATTTTTAGTGCCTTAGTTTCGGAAATTCTAAGAGATGCATTTTAAAAGCCGGTTTCTTTAAACAAGGGCAGTGAAGCAAAACGATTTTTTAATTTAATGTGCCTTTCCACCTTATTCCTCCATGCATTTTCGTTATAACAATCATATCAGTGTCCACCCAGTACACGTTCATAAATAAACCCACTATCCCACTTATCGGTAAATGTTGGTCACCGGGCGATGTACGCTGCGCACGAGGCGATGCGCCCGCGCAAACCGGTCCTGTTACACGCCAGTTTTATTTATAACTCAGTGCAAACTTTTACGATCTTTTTACACGATTTTAACTTCAATTTTAAAGATCCATCTGTTATTTTAATGTTTCTTTAATTAATTTATACAATAAAATGTGCATTTGCAGTAAGCATTAATTAGCTATGCGTGCATAATTGTAAATATTCTAAGTGAATTCATGTATTTATTGAATGATATACATAATTATGTAAATGTTAGATAAAAGGACGATTTTGGTAAGATCTTTAATCAATACAAATATCAACATGTAAATAAAAGCACTATCTAAATGCAATGGCATTGATCTCTAGAAAAGTGCATGAATAATAAAATGAGGATCTATTTATCTGCTCATTTTATTATTTTGTAGTTCATTAAATTGATCGGTGCACAACTGCGTAAACCTATAAGTTCATGTTATGAAAATATAAAAATAAAGTAAAGTAAGAACTTTCTTCTGTTTGAAACCGACTCAAGACTTCAGATTATAGGTTTTTCATATACAAACTGTGACAAGCTTAAATTCAAGACCTGTAGGTAAGTCAGAACATCTACCTTCTGACCTTCCACAAAACTGTCGAAGATTTTAGTGCAACTTAGAAAATGATCTGACCACGAACCGCTTAACTTTACGAAGTACTGAAAACAGACTAGGTGTAAAGTAACATAATACAGGGGCGTTCCTTTCCAACTGTCGAGCCTGTCATGACCTATTCACGTAGATATATTGGTAATTATTTACAATGATAATTGACTTTATCGAAATCAATTATCTTGATAAACTAAAAGACACTTCGTAATGGACTTAGGCGACGAAGTAATCTAGGTGTAGTAAAATGTGGGTGTGACAAATCTTTAGGAATTATATTGCTCTATAATTTTTGATAAAGGATTAGATCACCTCCTTGATTTTGAGGTATCAAGCAAAGCTAATGACATTGTTGTCAAGGACAAGTTTTCAATTTCAAGGCAAAGCAGTTAGGTTTATCTTTTGTTATTTTATCCTCAGCTCAATCACATAATAAAATATACCTTTGTACACTATTGAAACCCTTTGATTAACTCAAGAACAAGCATAAAACAAGATGACATAACACATAACCTTATGGTTGCCATATAATTTAAAGAAACAAAATACCAGTCATCATACACCTCCGTGAGAACAAAATAAAGTGATCAGTGAAGAGAAACGCGTACCTATAATTACGTACATTTCGTATTACTTAGTAAATAAACATCCCTGCACGTAAAGTAATGCTCCGGGGTACATTTACATGTTTCTTAAGCGAAGCCGTTGCAACAGTGTGAGATTGCACGAAGCCTGATCAACAATACGGAGATGGGCTAACACTTTTGTTAAAGTTAATGTGTTGTGAATCCCGCAATCTTGCTTACTAATATTATAAATGCGAAAGTTTGTGTGTATAGATGTTTGTTGCTCTTTCACTCTCACACTACTTTTTTGATTTTAATGAAACTTGGCAGTCATTTTGACTACGACCCTATTGGCGCAAAGGACTGCCAAACTTACGGTTAGGAGTTCGATTTACAGTACGATCGACATTTAAGTGATGAGCATATTGGTTGACAGTGGTCTGGGTGTTGTAGTAATATGTATTTATAAGTTTATCAGTTGTCTTACAACCCAAACACAAGCTAATGAATAGCTTACCATGGAGCTGAGCAGGTATGTGTAGGTACCTATATGAGAACAACATTGGCTGCTGTTTATCCATATAGGTAAGGGACGCGGGTGAAACCGGTGGCTGAAGATAGTCTAGGTAGTATTGGAGTGTTGTGACGATATTACTCAAGGAATGTGGAGAACGTGATGGTAGAAGTTTAATGATTGTCGTAGTGATTGAAGATATTTACATGTGCAATGTGAGGCGTTTAAGTTTATAGTGTAGCGGCTATCGCAATATTTCGCCAGGTCTTTATCGTGGTGATAATTTAAGTAAGTCTTTGAACATCTTCAGTGTGAGAAAAGGTCTCTCGAAATACTGAGATATTAAATATTTAATACCACTTTTACTCAAGGATGATTCAAACTAGTTAAGAACAACATCTCAAGCTGTATTTTCTTTCATAGTCATTTAGATCCAAGATCACAAAGGTCAAGAATTTTCTTCCGCTAATGTGATGTGATTTTTCCGAAATACAATATTGATCGTAGGTATTGCGAAACAATATTTCAAAAGCAATAAATACATCTTCCACTCAGGCCAAGGACCTCAGTTTTTAAACATTTCGCAATGAACTTATAACTAAGAAGTGTACACTTTAATTACTGTAATTGGTATCTCAGAACGGCTTTCAATGAATCAATCTCGGTTCAAGTCGTTTTTGTAATGTCAACAAACGATTAGTTAACTACATGATTATGTAGGAACTCATTTGAGATGGAAATTATAGTGTGCGTGTGAATGGCATGTGCAATTATTTAACGGTAAAAAATAAAGGCTTATTTTGTCGTTTTATTCAACGAGATGGAAGATATGTGAGGCTCTTAGCTCAGTATGCGAGTGGATGGATCAAGGTTGGTATATCTTGCCGCAGGTCATGGTAGATGGATGATCACTCATGTTGATGTGTTTTAGAAAGATTCTTGGATGATTGATTGTCATAAGCTCACATTTGTTTCTCCACTACGACGAGTTCGTAATTAGGATACAAAATTGAAAATATGAAAATACCAATTAAGCCAAATACCAATTAAGCCAATTACCAATGAACCCATCGTTTAAAACTAATAATTCTTTTGAAATAAGTATGTACCTACTCTTCGGTATTTGTTTTTAGATTGTAGCTCAACTATTAATTTATCTGCATAGAACCACCGACAAGCATAAAATCGAACGCTTTACACTGTATTTACGTCAAAGTCTATTCAAATTCCTCGCAAAATATTCTGAGATCCATCGAATTTGTTATTAATTGCATTGTAAATTAGTAAATGTTAAGTTTCTGGTGTAACCAGCGCCCGCAGGGACGGGCCTCGACTGAGGTATTGCGATGTAATAAGCGGGTAACACGGTCTCGACGGTAAATCATAATGCTCGCAAACCATCTCGGGTTTAAGTCGGTTGAACTTGACTGCATTGCAGTTTTAGAATCAATTTTGTAGTAGCAGCTTTTATGAAGTTATCAATTAATACTTGTAATTAGTACTTTTGTTTAAAAAAAATACTGATGAATGAAACACATTTTGGTAGTGACAAATTATATTGATTAAGATTTAATTTTTAACCAATTAAAACGAATAGAACTCATACTTTTGGATCTCTAAAATACAAAACTAATAAATTCACTTTCCTTACTTTAGCAACATACATGGACTTTGGACAAGGTTTAGTCGCAACTCTATACCGAAAACTATGTAAGTAATCAGATACATAGTAGTATGGTCATGAGAACGTGAAGGATGTTTCAAAGGATCAGTTTCGGCTTCTCACGTTGTGATCGAACACCAAGGATGGTTGTCACTGACCCCTTATGGTGAAGCGCGCAACTAAATTCACTTTAAGCGAAGCCTTAACTTGAAATAAGTCTTCATTCACACTAGCGCAGAGATACTAAAAATGTATTTTCTATAGGTATTTTATTTTTATTGAAAATCAAAATGAACAAATTCAAACGATCCTCGATTAAGATAACCGTATTATGATGGTGCTGATTTTCACACGGGATATTCACAAATTCACTTAACTTCCATGATAATGGTTGCATCCTGCAGAACTTGTGATAGAAACATAGTACTTGTAGTACCAAAACAGGCACTAATAAATCGATTATGATCGAATAATTCGCCATCGATGCAATCAAATTCCATATCTGCATCAATCCAAATCGATAGATTCCGCAGTCGGAATTTCATATTTCTTAAGCTCGACACACCGTTTACGGTCATTCACGATTGAAGTGGAAATACTCTTCGTGACAGACCAGAATTTGTACATAATTCGAAATGACCAACGATTAATACATTGTATAATTTTGCTTGAGGTGCTCATTACAAATTGGAGTGTGGTCAAACCAATAAATCACGTCCTTATTATAGTGGATAATGATAGGCTTTCAAATGTGTTGTATGTAATAAATACACACCTACTCGTATTTGGTAATTGTTTAGATAAAAGTATAGGCAGATTGTTGATAACTTGGTATATAAAAAAATTGATTACGAAAGAATAGTATTAAAGTTCGTAAGAAGTGCAATGGACATCAAGCATGAACATAATAAAGTCGAAAGTTAAGGAAAAGTGGATGATTTTTAATACTACCAAATATAGGTAATATAATATGTAGGTACTTATTTAAAACAATCCGATGCACATTACAAATATATTTCAGAGTTAAAATATAAAAAAATAAAGAATCGTCATAAATTGATTGTTACGAGTGTGTTGCAAGGAGTGTTAACTGAAGAAAATTGGTTATTATTCAATTGAAACCCATTGAAACTACACGTTAGACTGACGTGAGAATTAGGTACGGATGCATCGTGATATGGTACCTCGTAGACAGCTTGTTGCATAACTTTTTATATTATATTTTATAAATAATAAGATTATTCGTCAGAAAAGTAAATTAAAAAAGAAGAAACAAAGACTGAGCTGATCAAATGTAAACAGTTCATAATGTAATATAACCTGATTCTATAAATATCCATATTTGTTTTTGCAGTGTTGCTTATACTCAGTTCTCAATAAATTCAAAATCCGACATTAAATGTTAAGCCTTTGCATTAAGTGAACTAAACCCTATTGCAGATGTCAAAGGCATCACTGCTGAATATCGGCCATCGACTTCAATTTGCTCTACTTTGGTATCCATCGAAACCCAAAGCTCAACATTGTCATTTATTATACTTGTTTACAGCCAGTCTTAAGCAACAGTAAGATAACCAGATATCTACTAAGACATGACAAGTAGGTGAAATAATTCGCTAGTGTGGATCAGGTTTTACAAAGGTAGGACGAGCACCGTAGAAGTACAGACTTTGGAAGCGCCCGCTGGCCTGCATTGTTGAATACTAAACAGAAGCAGCCTTATTTAGTAAATAGATTCCATTCTAGATAGTTGTCGCAGTTTACTAGATAAAATTAGTAAGGCCACATTGTGGACTGAGAACGATGAGAAAGATTTTTTTGCAATAAAGTTGTTCATTGCTGATTTGTTCAAGATACAAAATGTTTAACTAGAATTAATTTTATATGTATTTTCTATGATTATCAGATTTTGATGTATCTAACTAAATTCTGTTTTGAGAATCGGAATAAAAACTAAGTTATATATAGATAAGGATATACATATTTTTTTAACACTGGAACTTATTTGTTTTTGCTACAGATATTCGAAATTTCTTGACCAAAGTGTGCCCTCAAATGCTGTTCCATTAACTACGAATCCGTGGAGAAAATAGCCCATCAAATTATGCCAATTACAGTACACATACCAGTATCATCTAATTTACATTATCACTAATTTAGTTTGCAGCAATATACCGAGATAAATAATACTATTTATTATTTAAGTATATTCGAAATTCATTTAAGTTGGTACTTCGGGTTGCAAGAAACATTTTGTAATACAATATTCTATATAATCGCTTCTAGCAGAATTAAGTAAACTATTTACTGGGTGAATAGCTTTGATATTAGCTTCTGGCGTTATAATTTTCTGTATTGAACCTAATTTAAAAACTGATAATCACTAATGATGTAGTAATAGGTTCAACCCAAAGAGGTTCGCTTTGGAATTAACTTTTTAGGATTCCAAGCAACAACATATTATCAGTCCATCTAAAAGTGTCTCAAAAGGAGTGTTCTACGAACTTAGTAGATTTTGTCTGAGGAGCATTTCTTGTCTATAAATTTTCTGAATTTAGTCACCACGAGCGATCAAATAATTTTAAGTATATAAGCTTCCATTTCATTTACAACAAGAACCATCATCAGCAAAATGTACCAAATAATAATATGGAAAGCTAATACTTGAGAGAAGTTTCTCATTTATCAATGGCTATTTAAAGGAATATCAATATTTGAATAATATTAACGGACACATTCCCACAACATAATGTCACATAAACATTTAAAATCTTGCAATATATTGCTGCGCCCTAATCGATGTTGATATATTCAGCATTCGGTATCTCTTAAGATTTATATCGAATAAGCCTATCATCATTTTGAGATTTAACACATGAGGATTTATTAGTTTGTACGTTTGCACCTTCTATCATGATATACACCTTACTGGCCATAAATTGAAAGTACTTATTTGTTAATTTATTCGTCAGTATTGTATATAAGTACGTAGGTATACAATATGCAAAGCTAAACGATCACATTGAAAGCTTAACATAAAATGCACACACAGACAAGAGATTGAAAGATATGTAAATTGATTCTAGAAAAGGAATTTTATTATTACTTACATTCCTGTGTATAAATAAAAAATATACAAGAATGATAAAAATCTGCATTTTGAAGCATAAAAACGCCTATTTCGTTTCCTTTAAAAATTTAAACGAAGTGACATTGAGACTGTTGACAATGAGGTAATTTGCTTCAAAATTGCATCATCAAGCCGTTCCTATCTAAAATGGAATATTACTACTGAATTATAATTTATGAATACACGTTTTGTCATCTGAGTAGTACGATTATTCAGTCAAGTAGCCGCATCTGGTTACATTGAAAGTCAGTTAGATAAAGGGGAGGCAGATTTCGTAGTTCATTTTAACTCAGTTAACAATTTATTTAAGACTCGGATAAGTCAAACTATTTTATTTTATTTCAAATGAGAAAACATAGCCCATGTTCAGCGCGAAGAATATAGCTTCCTAGTAGTGAAAGAATTGTTAAAATCAGTTCAGTAGATCCGGAGCCTATTGAATGCAAACAAACAAAAAATTAAATATTTCGTCTTTACGTATGTATTAGTGTTTAAGTGTAGAAAAAGGGGTTAATCTCAAACTCTATGCTTTTAAAATATGACTTTTATTTCCAAATCTGCAATGTATTTAGCCTAGATCGTTATCATAAAAATATCAGATTGAGAACTGATTTGAATATTTACATCGATAAACTGCCTCCATTTGTTTTTGCGATTTCGAAAGTTATTTGTGACACATGATTAATATTATGATAATATTGGTGATCAGCTGCATATCAATATTTAATAACCATTAAAAATAGAACTACCCGAAGTATGATAGTTTCATGGAAGGCGATGTCTGGGTAAACTGGATAGTACACTATGTATAATTTTGTAAAGTGTAGGTACTTATGTAAAGGGCACTTGAAGTTATTCGCCAATTTTAATTAGCTATGATTTCTGTGCAAATGTTCATGCATATAACATTACTATTAGTAATAAAGATTAGTGAAATCAGTTCAATGACTATCAATTTGTGGTTGATCTAGAAATTAAACGAAAACCTGATTTGTGGGTTTATATTTAGTCTAATTTCCTTGTCTGATGTTGCGGTATGTTAATAAAAATATTATTTAATTACAAAAACTAATATAAATTAAAATAGTCGTAAAAATAATAACTTTTAAATGTTACCTACCGGTCTGCGCCTTTGACGAAACATGTCCACGGGGCTGAACTTATTTATGTGTAAAAAACAGTTTCATGGGCAGCAAAATCTGTATCCAATTTATAATTATAGAGTACAAGATTTACAATTTGGCCAAGTAAACTTATAGGTTTATTTTCATTACTTGCAAATTTCCGCTAGCGGTTTTACCCGCGTCTCGTAAAATCGCTTGAGTGCATCTGGGTTAAAAATAGCGTCTATCCTTTCTCAAAAATATTGACTATAAGCCGTTTAGAGATTTTTTTCCAATCAGTGCAGCATTAGTTTCTGAGATTATCACATTCCAATAAACAAACAACTGTTCAGCTTAAAATATTTTTATAATTTTTATACCTATAGTTAATGAATTAAAAACAGGAATTTGTATTAGAAATACCCAGACTAGGACTTGAACAGCTGAATATATTTTTATCAAATCAGTTTAAAAGAAACAATAACAATATCTTCAGAATAAAGGAAATCCCTTGCATGACTCTTACTCACTGTCCTGAATATCAAACAACTAGTAACCACACTTTATGACACTTTACTTGGAAATCCCAGCAAACACGAATCCTAGAGATACCATCAGATGAGAGTCATCATCTTGTTGAGGTGAGTGAACCAAGAATTAAAGATAAAGGAACAAAGTAAACAGATATTGAGTATACATATGTATGTATGTAAGCTTGACTTAGGCATGGACTACAGAAAATAATAAATTCAAAATATAACTTTCTAGATTTACTACCTTTCAAGGTTTGACCTTACTAATATAAGAAATGCTAAAGTAGCCCTGTCCATCTATCTGTGGTTCTACTTCTGGACCAATTTAAATGAAACTTATGCTGATAATCTTGACCCTAAGAAAGAGCGTAGGCTACTTTTTAACCGGCTATGGTAAGTAGTTATCTCGGGATGTAAGAGGACGGACGGAGGAATAGTAAGTAGTCCTATCAAAATTCTGCATCTTAGTATTGAAAGCTGGACAAATTCTAGTCTCTTTTGCGTCTGTACCACAAGTTCATATTCTTAAAGAATTTTCAACAGCTTGTCTATAAATCATGCGGGGACATAAACGGTTGTACATAGCAAATGGCTATTAGGACGAAGGTTTTCTCAAATCCAAGGTAAGTGTGAAATCGCACTCATCAACATTTAACCTAGTTTTGGAGCAAAACATTCTAATCGCGAATTTAGTAAACAAAGTAGGCGTATAAGGCATGTGCATTCTGTTACAGCCTTTTATCGTCCCACTGCTGGGCACAGGCCTCCTCTCACACGGCCATAAGGCATGTGCATTATTTAAATAATTTAAGTGAGTATCTTAAACTTATTTTTTTTATGAAAAAAGCCTTTACTTTTAAATAGGAAACGTCCGTTTTTTAACTGTTTAAAACTCTTTGCAGTGAAATATTAATGGCTGTATATTTTGAAATAGCTACCTACACATTTTTAAACGATATAAATTTTATGCAAATCATAACGAAAAGCTACAAAAAATTATACAAGTATTTTTGCAACTATTAATTACTTTTAACTCGCTAATTGGTATTGACCCAATCGATAGACTATTTAAAAACATTTGGGTGCACATAAACACAGCTTTTTATTAGCTTCCTTCCTTTTAGTTTAATTCAATTCCCGTATCTGATATCGTAAATCATAATTATCCTTGAGATTAAAGACGATTAATAAACAAGTATCTATTTACAATTCACATCGTGTGCCCGTTCTTTCTATCGAATCATTTACATACTAGTTATATACAGAAAACAGATATGGTAGATCAAGTGCATAATGTAAATAAGCTTGAATCTGCCACCTGGCTTCAAGATTTCTATCTTAAATTGAGTTTTAATTGTATCATTTTGATGTAGTGTTTTACATATAAGGTCATAATGGTTACTTGAATATGAAGTTGTATTCCTTATTTGTTGCATTTAGGTTTGTGTTAACAATATTCAATTATTCACTTAAGCAGTCGTTTGTCATAATTTTATGGCTTTGCTCCTGATTTGGCGTGGATGATGGCAAGATACATACATACTTAAACTGTGTCATTAAAGGTTCTAGCTTTGTGTACTGTGAAAATTAATCAACCCGGTAAAATACAATACTTTATTAATTCTATAAGTTAAGAAAGACTAAATGGCTGAGTTATAGTTTAGAAAAATCATAATTTATTCACTGACCTGTTTTGAGATTCACAGTCTAAAAAATGTTTTATGTTATTTTAGGTTGCGATTTCACAAGGTTCCAAATGTTTTCAAATTTCTCATACTTCAAGGTACAAATATGTTTCCAAACATAAATACTGTGTTGCTGTATTCATGTGCAAATAAGTACTTTAACTTTGAATATTAATAATCTGTACCTAAGAGTATGAGCGACATCTTGCAGAAATTCAAAGTAACACGTTCTTTGTATTCTATCGTAATGACAACTCACAACAGACAAGCCGCTAGTAAAAGTTCAATGCTGCTTGTTTCATGTCTTGCGTCGGCGCAGTCTAAGCTTTACGCGGTGAGTTGTTGAAATTAGTTTAGGAAAATATCAAGAGATGGCATTGTTTTCAAATGTTGAATTAGTAAAGCTTACGGAAATGCCGTACATAAATGAATATTAGATACGATTTATGGCTTATCAATGAGACGATTTTCTTAAGAAATCTAAACAAAAGTCCAGTCTCAATCTGAATTGAAGATTATGGATTCAAGGATTTCATTTTCTTGAAGCCATCATAAAATTAAGCCTTGATTATACCATTACCATACCATTCTTGAATTAATTTGTATGATTTGTATATATTCTCCAATAAAATTTTTTTTTATTCCTGAAATTGCATTATTAATTCTGGTGTTCCGCACATATCAAAACAGAGAATACATGACTGTATTAGAAGTGATGGACCCTGCTTCTATAGATGTTCCTTTAGCCTATAGGTAAACAACGACATTTGTATTTCCATATTTGCAGAAAGTTCGTTCATTCAAGAAATCGGTTATGGGCCCAAAATATCCATGAGTCAGCACTACTTCTCTATAGTCATGTCTTCAAACAAGGTTGTTCTTGGTCTCTCCGTGAGAATACAACTACTCACGCGTCACGCCCTACTTTCAATTTCATAGTGCTAATAACACATTGTGCGTAACATTGCTCAAAGTACCAATTGAAGACCGTTTAAACAAGATACTAGTTCGGACTACTAAGCAAGGGCCGGGGTTATGTTTCAGCTTCTCTGGTTATATCAGTGTTCTTATGGCTATAAAAGTTACTGCAATTATTGTCATTTGAATCTGACAGAACACTGAGGATGCTTGTGGTAAACCAACGATCTTCTTTTGTTTAAATAAGCCTTTTATGTCACACTCTATCAATCAATCAAAACATTTATTTGTACTGATGGACAGGCCTTTTCTCACACATACCTTTACAGTAGGTGAAAAGGTTTGAATTTTCATTTTTCTCAAAGTATATGGTCCCTACTAGCGTCAAATGCCTGTTTTTATTCCACACAACATACAATTAACAAATTACTGATTTTGATAAAAAACGACATATTCATGTGAGCGTAACATACAATCAATTCGTATAAAATCATTGCCAATAACACAATAAAGTTGTATGTATGTACCTTTGCAAGAACGCCTACATAATAGTCTCCAATTGTACGATTGATACTCGTCGTGTACAATTCCAAGGAATTTTGTCACCCAAACATACCTATAGATTACTCAACAGCTTATCAAATATCAATGAAATATTTTTTGCTATAATTCTGATGTAAACACGCCGATATAGTTTGTCACGCCAATTCCTACTTGGCCAACCTTGGGCCAAAGTACGTGTGTCAATTTTTCACCCAGTTTCCTTGGCCGAGTATCACGTACCAATGTGGTACATTTTTTCAGTGGAATCTTGAATTTTGCAATATTTGTTGCGATTGTAACGCGGTTAATGAGCTCTAGGTAGTTCATTTTGTAGTTCAATGCTGATCGGCTCGGATGATTGAACGGCAATCAGTAGGGCTGTGAATGCCGCTCTAGATGTGTGGAAAAGCGTTAATATTAAGAACAAATTGTTGTTACACATAGACCAATAAACTCATCTATTGTATTATTTATATCTTAACACATCACAATAAATATCATATTTTCTTCAAAATCCGTTTTGCAGAAAGTCTTGCTGAATGCTATTTTATTGCATAAAGAAATTCTAATAATTGCTTCAAATAAATAAAAAATAACACTAATATCAACCAAACATTCTTTCTTTATAAATATATCGATATCATAATCGATTCTCTATACAACAAAATACGATCCACTCGATGAGTCAAATCGATACAACGCGATTGCCGATTAATTTGATGCCCCGATAGGTAATTATGGTAGTAGCTTTGTTCTTATCATCGGCTCGTCTAATGGAGGGTTTGGGTTCGATGCCGGGCTGGTGCAATCGTTGCCTTGTTCTGATTCCGCAACCGGAATATTAGTGATTTTTATCGGATTTTCGATTGGTAATCGAAGAAGCCTTTAAGTAGTTGTTAATCTATTATATTTAATCGGGAGCTATTAAGTACGGTTAAGTTAAGGTATGACTGAAATAGAACTGAAAAGGGATAACAATATCAATTGTTTTGTAGCTTCTTTGTTGCAGTAGTGATTCATAGACCCAATTTTTTTTCTCTGGGCAAATCAGCATTATTTCCTTTGTTCTTGTATTAGCTAACACATGATTTATACTTGTCTTTATACTTGTCACAGCTTGTGTTAGCCTTAAATTGACAACAAAAAAAAATAAGGTTGCCTGTACATCCTCATTGGATCCAATTCGGTGATCTGATGACTGATAGGACCATTTGGAAAGAATGACCAAAACTACAACAACATAAAAAGAATTGTTCCAGTCATACATTATACGAAAATCCGAATTGAGAACCTCCTCCTTTTGTAAAATTGGTTTTAAAGTATACCGACGTAATATGTATATTAAAAGCTAGGTATTAGCCCAGTTATATATAGGTATCGTTTAACTTACCGAATAGGTTTTATAGTTAGGTTTCGACACAATTCTGACTCATAACTAAAAGATCGGTTCTTAGGTTTAACTTTAATTAAAGAACGTAAACTGGGCTACTCATAAATGTAATTACAAAAGGCAATAAATATATTGGGCATACAATTTTAACTTAGGAACACCTAATTATAATAGCCTGTAATGTTAAGGGCTGTTTATTAGTCCTCTTATAGGAGGTTTTACAAGGATGCTCAGAAACTGGATCAGTCTAAGAAAATTATAATAACCCACTTTATTTCTGTGAAGGTACTTTTGAGACCCAGAGCCGCAGTAGGCTAGTCTCATGAACCATCTCGCAACACCACTGGCTTTGTCACCTCGATTATAGTGTTATATTATTAAAATGTAAATGTTCTATTTATCTTTTATTTCAGTTTATACATATGGTGCAGAGTAGTATTATTTCAGTTTATTAGTAGTAGTATTTCCCATTGGATACACCTACGGGTGACATCGGCTGAAGATAGTTATGCAATACGCAACCGATGTTTTGATACAATATTACGCCCATGCATAGAAGTCGATATATCTACAGTATACATTCATACATTAATAATTTTAGCGTTACATTTATAATAAAAAAATGTACTTATACATATAAGTAATACTTATGGTTACATCAAAATAGAGCCCTCAGTAACATGTGTTCCAAATGATCAGTCCTAGATACGATCAACTGTGCGACGATTAAAGCCAATTGTGCGCAAAGTAACGATAATTTGCATAACGCAACGGACTAATGCAAACAACGGCATACTATTTCATTAATTATCTTCAATTCACCAATTTATTTTTTCAGTTGTGATAATGTGGAACTCAAAGAAAATTCACTTCGTAGTTCGAGATTTGTGTTTCAATGCCAGCAAATGTAAGTTTGTTGGAGAGTATGTAAAAATGTTAGGTAATCAGCTATATATTCGGTTAATCGTGATTCTCCATAGTATTTAAGCCACCTGTTTGATATTATAAAGCTGAAGAGCTGATTTTAGGTTTGATTGAACGATTCTCAGGAGTACCTGTCGGTAACATTTGAGATTTTTGTAGTACAAGATAGCCCATCCATGTATCTTCTTATGTTACGTAGAATTTAGTATTTTCTGTTTTCACAAAATCCTTATTTAAAGCGAATGAAGTCGCGGCCTTAAGCTGGCTGTTTATAAAATTGATTAGGTACTGGCTATTTTTGTAGTAAGTGGGTTAGATTTTGTCTAACTGATTTTATCCTGAATTAAAGTATAATAAAGTTCAAATTATAAGTTTATGATTGAAATTAAACCTGCCCTTTTGGTTAAAATATTATTGATAATTATCAGTTTTCAATTGACCCTGATTTAGTTTAATAGTCTTAATAACTTGTGAGTAACAATCTGATTGGTGTAATAAAATAGTGCAAAAGAAACCTTTTTTTTAACTTCGTGACATTTAAAATGAGGATATGACTAAGAATCACGGGATATTAGCCGCTACCGCTTTATGATGTAGACATCCTTTTATCACATTGAGACGTTATGAATTGAATTATTATGCAATAACAAAACACACAAATTCTATAAATGTTAATAAAAGTACCTACTAGAGTACATTTTTTCAGTGAATGCATCTAAACATTTAATTCGAATACACATCGTCTAGTTCAGGGGAGGCCTATGTTCAGCAGTGGACGTCCTATGGCTGAGATGATGATGATGATAATGATGATGACACAACGTCTAATTTGGGTGCCCACTTGTGTCAAATTAGTATCTGCAAAGTGCGGATTAAGCCGTAGCAAAAAAGTGCCTAGATGCTTTTCCATGACATAAACCAGCTGGAGCATGCAGGTAGGTATCGACCAGGCACCAAGCTTCATAATCGGTGTCATTTGTTTTATTTTGGGAAGAAAGAATTTGTCATTACTGATAAGTGTAAAGTGAGCTAAGCATGCACTTACATACACTTACATATTCAACTTTTAATACATCACAAGTAATGCAAACTCCTATAGACGATGTTGTAATGCATTGTTTATTAATGATGCTGCATTTAAACAAACATTTTAATAACTGACTAAAACAGCACCTATATTTACACTTGTAACCTCATTGAATATTAATACGAACAATTCTATCTCGATACAATGAGCGTACGCAACTCAGCTTAATAATTATTTACTGTAATAAATGGTGCACCAAATAAACTATGTATGTAGATCAATTGGTTTGATAGTTGAAGCACGTAACAATGTAGGTAATATTGTGATCGACGCTTGCGGCTTTGGGATTTCGAAAAATATTAGTCGTAATAAGTTAGCGGTGTGTGCTCGAAATATGTACTTTATTAGGCAGATATATTGTTACAAAAACATTCCTGGGCTCTGTTGCGCGACTTCTCATTAGATGCTTTTTATGCTAAATACATTTAACTCGTCAAACTTTCGTTAAGACCCAAATACACTGAACACATAAATGTCCCATTTTCTTTAATCTGATAAATAATAACTTGTGCTTTAATTGTTTGTAATATATAATATACTCGTGTAACTGGGCTCAGGAAGCAGATAGAACATTGGTCCATGTAGAACATTGGTATTCAGCTGGATTTGGTTAGACTGGAAGCCGACATAGTTGGGAAAAGGCAGTTGAAATGTGTGCGTGAACATTAATTTGCACTTCCAGATTTTGCACATTGCAAGTGCTACATTTTGAATGCTGAACTTTTCAGGGACTTTTTAATTAGACTTTGCGTTGGAATTTCCCTTTTGTGTTTACATTCCCACGTTATCAAAAATACTTTACATGAATGTAACATTATGATAGTGTCTAGATTATCTTAAAAGTTAATTTACATCACTATAAGCTAACAGTGATCTCAAGTACGATTTATTTTAGTGATAAAACATAAGAACGCCTTGATTTATAATTCTTAACATAGCTCTCTATCTATGAATTAAACTTACTGTAGGACGTAGTAATCCAAATATATTAAAGCCTGCACTGGTTTTGATGTAATTAAATTTTTGTATCAGCGATGGGGACGAATTTTAGGACGCTTTTTAGTTGTTTGTTTTACTAGGATAGTTTTTGATATTTATTTTAAATATGTATTGTAAATATCTATGTGTGTTATTTTGTACTGTGTAGTTTATAGTTAAGGAAATATTAATTGTAAGTAGGTACTATGTCGCATAAGATTAAGTCTGTAAAGGCATAGTAACTTTGAGATGAATAAATAAATAAATAAATGTAAATAAAAGTCTCAAAAGAAAGACAAAAAATTATATTGTTGTAACAATTACTTATAGGTACACCAATTACATTGCTTCATATCTACTAGCTTTTACTTGAGAGCATCGTTTAATGTCCAGTCATCATCTATTTTGTACAATATTATTTATGATACTCTTTCAACGTGTAGTTACAATTATTATATAACATATACAATCAAAAAAATCTAGTTTAAAACATAAAATTTTATAGAAGAAATAATTTCTGTTGATTGATTATATCGTTAAATTGCTATTTCTGGGAAGGATTACTTTATTATAGAGAATCTAGCGAATCAATCACAGTTTATTGAAATATCATATTAAATGCTATCATATCACCCTATAAATTTCAGCATATCCAGAATATCAATGAGCTAATTTTGTAATTTTGCAGTACGGCTATGACAAAAAGAGATCAAGTTCCTAGGGCTGTGTTTTTCCGTTTCACCGACATCGCAAAAAACACCGACTATGTTGTCATTCAGGAAACTCCAATTTATATATTAAAAAAAAATACATTTAAAAATATAATGAAAATTAAAGGTTTTCCAAGAAAAAAAACCTTATATTATTCTGAAAATATCCTCAAAGTTCTTCCCCTCAAAAACACTAACTCATAACTTACATATCTTCGAGATGCGGACGCCACCACGTCAAACGCACGCACGATGAAGCAACAGTAGTGGTAGTTATAAATACAGTGGCATGGTAGCACCACCACCAGTGTCAGTTCAGCTCCTGTCGGCACCGCTGAAGAGGACGAAAGTGACCTAACATTGAAAATGCGTGCCTTCCAAGTGAGTATAGTGATTTGAAGTTTGAGAATTCGGCAATTCTTTAGATTTTTTACATGCGGCGTTATTTATAATTTTTTATGTAATTAATAAAATAATAGTTGTATAAATAAGTTCATTATAAACTTAATATTTTCAAGCATGAAATGCTGCGGATATCGAAACGTTCCATTCTGTCTATTCAATGACCGGTGACCAAGGGTCCAAAAAGAGAACACGTGAAGTAAAAACAATGTCACTATATAACAAAATTAACTAAATTACGCTTCATATCATTAATGAGAAAATCTCAGAGGCATACCAGTAAAATAAAGCTTTTAAAGAAATATGTTTACGTTCCCATTGAGGGTAACGAAATATCTTGCATTTTCTCCAAAACGCATTGAAGGTTTGTGATTCTAACTGAACGTAAATTCCACATTCGTGGAAATTTAATTTAATAAGTTATTTATAAAATGCATACAATACTTTCAGTATAGTCTAGGATAAATATTTATTTTTCTTTAGGAGATATCCATTAACCTATCTTTGGACTCCAAAAGGTTATCAAACTTTTCTGCATAAATCATCGATAGACAGGCGCTCGAAGTAGGCCATTTTCACCTCGCATCATGTTTTTATCGGTATACCAATACCCGTTGAATATATTAATAAATGACATAACTACGGATATAGCTGATTTAGTATTCTTCAATAGTACACTACGTAATGCTTTTCAATTACTGCGAATACAGTCAATAAAAACCGGCCAAGTGCGAGTCGGACTCGTGCACGAAGGGTTCCGTAAATTACAGTTAAATCAACCTATCTCAAAAACTATAAGAGATACTTTGATCAAACCAAAAATCGTTGAAAGAGTTAATTAGCATGCATCACCTCTATTTTTTTTAGAATTTTATACCCCGTAGTTATAAAAATAGAGGGGGGGGGACATACTTTTTACGACTTTGAGAGCTGATATCTCAAAAACCGTTCACTTTAAGAAAAATGTTTTTTAGAAAACTTTATATCATTTTAAAAGACCTTTCCATTGATACCCACACGGGTATGTACATCGAAAAAAAATTTCATCCCTCAGTTACATGTATGGGGCCCCACCCCAATTCTTTTACTATTTAGTGTCATATTTTTGTAGCGGTTCATACAACACATATTCCCATCAAATTTCATCACTGTAGTACTTATAGTTTCCGAGTAAATCGGCTGTGACAGACGGACAGACGGACATGACGAAACTATAAGGGTTCCGTTTTTGCCATTTTGGCTACGGAACCCTAAAAAAATATTCATCCTTTTGTCACCAATTCCGTCTAGCTTTCGACAATAGATAACGAAAGCAATATATTTAAATGTAACAAAAAAATAACTCTGAAAGACGCTGAAAAAATGTTAAGTAACACTTTCAGTATCTGTAAAATTTAATTGTAAAATCGTTTCGCTACAATTATTTGGTTTATCAGACGGCTCGAAAACTGTTATTTGACAAACGCAGCTTACGACATATACAAAAAGCACGTATTCATCACCGTTACGGTAAGTTTAACAAACCTATTTTTGTGTAAGGAACCGATACTAAAAGTAGCACACTGCAAACTTTTAGTCGTCCGATAGTTTGGGCTCATAAATCAATAATAAGATGAATGGTAGCACATTACAAGGATCAGGTATTTAGCCGGTATGAGACCGACTGAAAACTTTGATTGGAATCAAGGTTTTCTTTTAAAGAATACTTTTGCAACCATTGGGGCAACTGTCGGCCGACTATTTAGTCTGGAGTGTGCTTATAATACCCTAAACGTAACACGCAGGTTATGGGAAATATCGATGTTACATTGTGACAAACACGTAATCGGTTATGTATAACCTCGTAGACGTTTTTCGTTTTTGCTATATGTTACGAGTAACATATTTTTTGTACATAGTGATGTTTTTGTAAGTTATTGTCTCGTTATTCAATTGTCATTTGCTGGAAGTTCACGTAACTTTAATTGCTGGTGTCATGTATTGATTAAGTACTTAATTTGTTCTTCAGGAACGGTCAATAACTTGGTAGCTTAAATATTTATGAAATGAATTGGCTGAAACATTTTTATTTATTTATTTATCAAAAGTTTACCAATAGCTTCTGTATAAAAAAAGCTTAAAATACAGTTTTAGACCAAAATTATGATCAAGTTTTAGTTTTAATAACATTTCATAGTAATAAGTTCATGTCTGCTGTGAGCTAAAATATTTTCAGTTAAAATTGAGTAAAAGTTTTTTATCAAACTTGCTGTGATTAAAGATGTCAATTGCAATTTAGTTTTCATAAGTGCCTACCAAAACTTTTTGTTTTATTTATAACTAATTGTTGGCCGAAAGTTCGATCGCTGTCATAAATCGGTCCTGCTAATATCAAATCGGCTAAAGTGATTACATTCAAAATTAACAGTCTACCAATGTACTTATTGCTCACCTTTCGTTCAATCTCCAGTGATCAAGTTCTTAGCGTGATGTACATAATTACCTAAAAAGGATGTCTCTCATTAATAACTGCCCTATACATAAGTGATTAGAGTCTCTATTATGAAAACACCTTCCCACAATTCGCCGAAATTGAAACATCCTACAAAACACGTGTACTTCCTGCGTTTGTTTTTGCTTGTCCTATTGTTCTAGATAATACTTGCAGTGTACTTAATATTATGCATGTTATACTGCGGACTTGTACGCCCGGAGCACTTTTATAATTTTAGTTTAAAATCCTACTGCGGTATTGGGTTGCCCGGGTAACTAGGTTGAGGAGGTCAGACAGGCAGTCGCTCCTTGTTAAACTTTGGTTCCCAACCAAATCCGGTAAAACTGGAAACCGACCCCAACATAGTTGGGAAAAGGCTCGGGAGATGATGATGAAAATCCTACTGCGATATTTAAAGAAAAGTCTTCTAGGAAAGCATATTTATAAAGTTATTTAAAGTCATTAGGGTAAAGCAAGACAGTGTTTTTTTTCTCATGGATAAGCAACAAGAAACCTCATGGTGGTCAGAAGGAACTGTCCGATAGTATGAATGAAATGACTCAAACATGACCTGTGGCCTGACCTTAAGTGTCACTATTATAATTGGTGCGAATTTTATCGTTGTTCTATTGTTTTCGAACTGAACTGATTTGTGTTTTGTCCTTGACGAGGTCAGGTGTTTTTGTATGAATATAGATGTAGCGTATTATAGTCTTGGTGATTTGTAGGGCAATGTCATATTTTCACATGTTGGTCAGGTGAAATGATTAGGCGAATTCTGCCTCTAAGATAAATCTTTCTCTTGAGTAAGTTTGATATATCTAAATTACACAAAAATTAACGAGTATAAAACACACTTGAACTTACTTATCCGTCACTTAACTCTTTCTGAAAAGATTAGAGCATTCAACTTGACCCTGAATTTTGCTGGAGCTTTTGATGAAGCTTACAGCAAAACTTTATTTTTCACATAATTAGGAAAAGACCAAGCAAATCTATCTCCCGCAATATTTGTTCTGAATAATCAATCTCCCAATTTAAACCACATAAAGGGTTCTTTCAAAACTAGTCTATATACTAAAATGCCATTAACTAATTCCTCTTCCCTCTATAACCAGGTAGTAATATTCGCGGCAGTGTGCGTCGCTGCTAACGCCGGCTACATAGGCGCTGGCTACGGAGGCGGCCTGTCGGGCTACGGTGGACATTCAGGCTACAGCGGCTACTATCCCGTTCAGGATTATGGACATAGTCAGGATTATTATGTGAGTATTATTAGCTTAAGGAATATGACAAGAATGTCATATGAACATAAATGATGATGATGATGTCCTCCTAGAAGATTATCAGCCAAGGCATTTTTGATGATCATAATTATCTATGACAATTATTGACATTAATAAAATCGAAAAATAAGTATAGTATGGTTTGTCGTAGTAAGTCAGTAGATAGTGCAAATTAGGTGTTTCTGATCTCTTTATGTAAATTGCCATTAGGCCTTCATTTCAATATTCTATTTACTTCAATATGACATTACATAAAAAGTAATGCAGTTATTTAAGATGATTTTTTTAATGATAGGTATTTATTTCTCGTAGGTTTTTATTACTTTTGTAATACTAGTAAATACGCTATATACAATATTGATAGTATATTTTTCATTTTGTTTACTTTAAACGCTCTGATAAATACACTGATAAAATCAAGACATATAAACGTGATTGCATTCAACTATTTTGCTCTTACTTCAACCCACTCAAAACTCATCCTTATCACTTGGTAATAAGACTCAAATTCATTTGTAATACCATAGACCGTCACGCTTATGATGTTTAGACACCATAACGTCCCATACTCGAGGACTTGCGTCACACTTGTCATTTGCATTGTGAAGTTTGAGGAAATTCGGATATGAGTCGCCTCATTACACTGTTTGATGCCGGAAACTAAGAATTTGGATTGGGAAATGATACGCGACT
Source organism: Helicoverpa armigera (assembly GCF_030705265.1). NCBI lineage: Eukaryota > Metazoa > Arthropoda > Insecta > Lepidoptera > Noctuidae > Helicoverpa > Helicoverpa armigera. The sequence continues at coordinate 8,522,424 of NC_087123.1, read as the reverse complement.
GTAACTTGGACTAATTTTGATGGGGAGCCCTTTTATTTAAGGCATTGCGTTATTTTTCTTTTAGTACTGAAAAAGATTTTTTTAATATTAATAACTAATTTTTTCAAAGCCTAAGGCAGTGTCAAAAAATATTCTGATATAAATCTGTTTCAGAATATATTTTCATTACGAATCAAAAGTTTTAGTTTTTCCGTAAAAATAACGCGTTGATGTCTTTTACTGGGTACAACGAAACTGCTAAAATAACTGATATTACTTGATAAATATTTGTAATTTACAATTTTATCACTCCTTCCAGTCTTACCCGAAGTATTCATTTGACTACGCTGTAGCTGATCCTCATACCGGTGACCACAAGACTCAGTGGGAGAGCCGAGACGGTGACGTCGTCAAAGGTATGAAATAACTTCGATTTCATTCACATAACTACTCTTACGTCATATTATATCATACTGACATAATGTGATTCCCCAGGTGCATATTCCCTTGCCGAGCCTGATGGCACCACTCGCATCGTTGAGTACACAGCTGACAAGCACAATGGTTTCAACGCCGTGGTCAAACGCATCGGCCACGCTCAGCACCCGCAACCTCACTACGATCACCATAGCTCTGGCGGTTACTACTCACACTACTAGATGGCGCTGTACTACGAACCACGTAGTTCCAATGCCTACCAATAGATGGCACTGTTTTAAATTTGAGTAATCATGGGAAAATTCCTGAAACCAGTGTCAGACTGTGATATTAACTTCGATCTACTATTTATAATATTGTAATGTTATGCACTTATTGAAATATTTATCGCAAATATGATAGTTTGTAAGTTATGTAAAGTAACGATAACGACAAATCGTTAATTGTTTTGATACTGTGGGATGAAAAATAAAGGAAATACTTTTCTAGAAGTGTGTCTCAATTTTTTGTTCATTCACAAAGGAAAGTGATGAATTAAGCCGCTTTTCCTGCTCAAATTCATCATCGTTACAGGAGGAGTCCATGCATGAAACATTGTTGAGCGGCCATTAATAAATATTACAAGGACGTTCACACGTACACGTCACGAGTCGCTGCGACACAAGCGAATCTGAAACATCAGCGATTTAGTTCTACACATTGTAACCAACATTAATTTCTGATAAACAACCTCAAATTGACGTCAAGTTGATTTAATTATGACTTCTGTAATTGAAACGACATTTCGGGACAGCTAATAAGGTTTGTTAATTTGCTGAAATTTATTGACGCGCGATTTCTAAGCGTTGTATGTGTAGAGGATTTTAGTTATTGACGGATGACGCGAAGTGGCGTCGCCGCTTTGTTCACGCTTCAACAAACCGAACACTAAATATAAGGATATTAGCCAAAAAGTACGTTGAAAAACGGCTATACGTCACAACTTCCAATAAATTACTTTCTTTTGACCATTGTTTAGACTACAATGATAGATGTATTCGATTAACGCTTTTTTTTACTACAATTAGGTGCTGTTGTGAGTTTACAATGTTATTAATCTAGCTGAGGCATCGGCTGTTTCTTTGTAGGCGGATTATCGCGGCTGTTTATCTTTCGTTTCATTCCGGGTGTGTGCGTATGCGTACCGGAAAAACTTGAGGAAAGATTCTGATTGTAAAAGTCAGTTTCAATTCCTATGTGGTGTGATAATTAATTAACATAATACGAAATTTCACTACAAAGGCCATATTGCCTAGTTTGGTATTCGAACAAGTCTCTTTGCCAAAATGCAGGGATGTTCTTACTTATTATTAAATTAAGTATGACTCAATATTGTATGGAATTACTGACTCCTCTGTTACAATAAGCAAAGTTGACTGATTACTAACGTCTGATTTTCCTTCTTTCATTCGTTCATAATTTTCAACTTAAATTATTTTTTATTGGTTAATCCACATGCCGGGTCACCGCAATTACGTTATACCATGCTATTTATTTTAATAAACAATTTACTTACAACCGTAACACATTCTCTTACAAAACAACTTCAGAGCTTTTGACTTCCAACTTTGGCCAACAAATATCACGCAGTACTTTCATTACCCGACTTTGTGTCAAGGCTCACAAATAAAATGAACTCGTAAATATCATAGCAGACAGATAAGAATTACAATTGCAAATGACAGCGTTTACGATACCTAGTACCGATACGCATAGTCATGCCATCATATAGCTGAAAGTGCTCGCTTTCCTTGATTTGCATGTCCACTTGATTATGAAACAAACTCTTCATGAGCAAGTATATATTTTTTTCTGTTTTGACAACATTGTTAGCTGATATATTGATCGTTATTGTTCATTCATTGATATGTGTAGTCGTTATTTTTTTTGTAGGTATCATTTCTAGTGGTTGAATAAGCTAGTTCTATTTAGCTTAGGAGTGGGCTGGGAAATTGAAAAATTAGAAGGTTATGTAAAAATGGAGCCTTGAGGTCTGTCTACGTCCTGTAAATCGATTGCTATAGGTGATATTACAGGCGGTATATGGTCAATTACCTATTTAACAAAGTTATTTCAGTAAAAAATACATATTAGTAATTCAAAGTATTTTATGGTGTACAACTGAAACTAAAATAATTTTCAGTTACCGAAACCAAAGACAATTGTCACAAAAATGATTTCAAATCCAAGGATAAACTAAAATTTTTAAACGATGGTCAATTGCTAGTACTACAGCCCTTGATTTTTTGGGACCACGTTTTATAATTAGATGGATTGCACCCATATTACATACTTGACAACATTCTGGCTGACACAAGGAGACTAGGGTCCCAACACTTTGCTCTTTTTATGACCACGATAGATTCTTATTCATTGGTTTACTGGATTATAGGACACATATTGCAACCTGAGAATAATATTGAAAAAGTTGAACAATTAATACCAGCTTTCAGACGCATTTGTCATATGAAAATGGCGATAAGATAACACCACATTTTATAACTCGCTTTTATAAAGTGTAAGGTACAATTATCAGATAGTTACCGGTAGCTGATCTACAATTAAATGTATAGCATCCTAGTCGAGTAATTGTCACGGTGCGCTTGTGTGGGTGAGTGTTAACGTACGCATGCCCGGGGGGTGTTTAAGTGTGCGTTTATAAATAGGTAAGTGGTGGTCGACGCGGCCCGTCTTCATCTAGCTCCAACCTTGAAATGGACAAGTTCATAGTTTTTATGTAATTTTTTTTAAGTGTTTTTGTTTTGGTAATATCGTGACGTGAATGTGGTGCTTGCGAAACAATAATCATGGATAAAGCGCTTGTGATATTCGTAAGTTTTTTATAATTTCCTTTTGTTGTTAAAATAAAATTGGAGTTGTTTAAACAATTGGTTTATTATATTAATTTCAATAATTACCTTTAACCTTAAGCAAGCAATAAAGAATATGATTTCGAATTTGTTTATTGTACTAATTAATGGTTCAGGGCAGGTTTTATTAATTAGCTTATAGTAGTGTTAAATATTTTATTTCGTTCATAATTAATTTTATTCATCGGTATCAAAAATAGGGTCAATGCTATCAAAAGTTCTAAAGGTGATTGAATGTAAATTAATTTACACTATATTTACGATGAATAATTATGTGTTTTCAGATCCTCTTGGCAAATTTGTTAGCAACCAATTGTCAAGAAGGGGAATTTGTAGAAGATATCATTGAAGAGGCGTCGGACAAAGTAAGTAGAAATTGTGATAAAATTAAGCAGTAAGAATAGACTTACTGTAGCTCTTTTTAGTATATCAATTTCCCTTTACATGTTCAGTAATAACTTATTTCATTTATGAATAGTTGATGTACGCATTTTGTAAATCATTATTCTTTTTTACTTTTTTTCCATTTTTACCAATAATATAATTAAAATCCAAATTCAAAAGCACCTGCTACGCGTTTAGAACCATTGAAACAATTGGTTTAGAATCTTTACATAATTATGAAACAACTTTATCTTTCCTTAGTTCTAATGCCTGAAAATACACACAAGAATAGCCAACTAGCTCACACAGTAAATTTTCTCAACAATAAACTTTCCTTAATTATCGCAGTCAAATCGTGTCTGTTTTACATCGCAATCGTAATCAATAACAAACCACTATTGATACGCCAGATTAAAGAAAAAAAACTATTTATTGCTAACAAACACACGACACCACGCAAGTTTCACTGCAATACGCAAACGACCGTCGCATGTGTAGAATAATTTTATTTATAATCGGGCGTCGAAATTATAATTATACGATGTAATTATAATGAGCAATTTTCTTTGAAAATTAATAAGCGTATTGTAATTCTGTCATTTCTTTGTGAAATTAGATGGGTAATTTACACTGTTTATTTATACGTTGAATTAAGTAGGAATACTTTTTCTTAGATATTATTTACATCGGATTAAAATTTACTTATTCAATGTAAAGTTATACATCTAGAATAAACAAATCCATATAGACTAGATTTACGTTTTTAATATTAGGACAATAATAATTGTTTTTAAGTAAAAAGTAGTCTGCATAAATATGAATCCAATATTACTCTTTATAACCATGTGTACAAAACATGTTCTCTGATATAAGACGTCTAAAATAACACCCAATTACATCTATTTGTAATAACAATAGGAACGCTTTCTATTCATTCCATTCACATAATAAAGATATTTATCAGTTATTACATTTTGCATCGGTTAATATTAATCATAGTTTGCACTACCTTTCTTATTTAAAATATATGATAAGCGGTTATTATTGCTTATGCAATTGTATCAAGGAGGTTGTAATCAATCATAATTATCAGTATTTTATAATAACAATAGACTGAAAGTACATTTAAGCTGGCTGTAGGTAACTTTTAAAAAGGATTCTTTCATTTCGAAATTCAAATGACGAAGACAACAGTTATATTTAAAATTAGAATATAGATTCATAAATATGCACGTAGAACACATTATTTTTAACAAAATACATATTACATTTTGCATATCTGGACCATAATATCTTCTATGCAGAATTGATTTATTAGAATCACTCCTGAAGTTCTAGAGATCAGCAATAAGATAAAAACTAGATAGTTGTACCTCTGATTATAGTAGGTACTGATATTAATTCCATTTAATTCCAGAGTATAATCACATAATCAGTGCCTACATTTTAGTTCACAACTTATAGTGCCATAAGCCTGATTCCTAAAGTATCCATGTTATTGGAATGCCATGGTGTTCGTATCTGACATGTGCCCCATTAATTCCTAGACGTGGCCTTCCACATTCGCTACCACCTGCACTAATTGGGCTCTAGTATCAATGAAATTCTAGCGCTAGATCTTTGCGGGCTATTTTTTGCACCAATAACTGGTAGGCAGCGCGCGCTTATCACTAGTGGAGATTGCGACATATCGATACACACAAATACTCGAGCTATTGAAAGTGGTCGCTGAATGTCGAAACGAATGCGGCCGCTGCTTGTCTCGTTCACCCACTTTTCTCAAAGCAACGCGAACTAGCTCAGCTGTAACACTGCTCCACTTGATACCTTATTTTTTTTTTCTCAATATTATGCAAATTATAATTGAAGGAGCGAGGGACACGAACGCCTGCTAATTAGTACGTTGTCACCGGTTTTTTAACCGTAGTAAAAGTTTCATTACTTTCGATTTTAATGTAATTATGCGCTTCAATCGGTTCGGTAATAGCGTTATCGATGACAGTTTCCATATCCGACAATGTTCAATAATATCATAATGTGTAGTTTATACACACATTCGTTTTGAAATAACAAATGATTTCACACTTGCATTCATGTAAAACGTCTCTCGTTTATCAAGAAAAACGCGAATAATGAATGAACTGTAACAACAAAAACAGTGAGTCTTGTTGAGCGAAACGAAGCGGAAACAAACGAAAGTGAACGATCCGTCATTGACATTGAGTAAAGGCGCGCGATGCTCACGCGCACCCGACTGGCTCATCTTGAACTTGGCGAGAAGATGGCCGTCAACAAGTGACATTTATGGCGCCAATGCTTACAAACATCACGAAACTCGTCTAGCCGTTTTGGTCGTATTAATTCGATTCGCTGTTTTAATGATGGTGATAATTTAAATACCTAATTAATAAATTTGAATTTAAAATACGCTCTAACATGGTACAATTTGTACTAGCTGAGATTTATCTAGAATGATTTTCAACAATCTAGCGCCAGTATTGAGCAACCGTCAGTCGTGATCGAGAGTGATAAATGCCGCACGCGTTACGCCTAACGATTTGACGGACAGCGAGACATTAATACACTCACTCTACCTGATAGTAATTACCCGCATACCTACGTTATGGAAACGATTAAAGCCCTCATTAGTTATTCAGAATATTAAACTAAAATAGCTGGACATGCAATCAATTGTCATAATGAGTAAAATACCGAATTATTACACGCAACCTATCGCTTCACACATTCCCCGGAGTTTTTTTATCTATAGAAACATCACGTTGTAATTGTAGTATGAGTAAAAAATTGATCGTTGAATTAATGAGCGAATGCTTTGATTTTTTATTGTCAGGGAAAAGCGGCCTACTCGTTCAGCTATGGAGTGGCTGATGGCAAAACTGGAGACGTGAAGAGCGTATGGGAGTCAAGAAATGGTGACACTGTTAAAGGTAATGTAGATTTTTATGACAAATCCCATACATTTTATAGATCATTATATATTGACCAAAATGAACCACTGATCCTTACCAACCTAACACAATAATAGTTTTCACATTGATTATAACTTAAGAACTTTCATTTTACAGGTCACTACAGTGTAGTCGAACCAGATGGCTCCACAAGGACTGTAGAATATTCTGCAGGACCGAATACAGGGTTTCAAGCTGTTGTCAACAATGAAAACCAAAGATTCGATTCTGAAGAATTAGGACGGAGTATGCTTGAAGAGAAAGCCATGAGAGACTATGATAAGTATTATGACTTTTCAGAAGACGCGGACGAAGACTATTACGAGAGGAAAAGACCCAAAAGGCCGATAGAACCAGTACGCAAGGAATATTCGCATAAGAAAAGGACAAAGTACCCATCATATTCTGACCAGCCGTTAGACTCCGAGCCAAGCGAATACACACACAGTATTTCAATTAAGCATCCGCGCGATGATCCATCAGAATTTGAACCACAAAGTCACGTCGGATATAGTTCCGACCCGAATTGCAAAACCAAAACTAGAAAGGAAAGTTACGATAATAGAGACAATTTGTATTCAAACATCGTTGATTTAGAATTGAATAAAAAGTATCCGACATTTCCCCCAGATTCTTATAGAGATAGTTACGACAAATACGCCGAACCAAGTTACGACTTTGATCGATACGTAACAAAGCATTATGGCAATGGGAATTTCAAGGGGCATAAGTACGACGACATGGGAGTGAAGCCTTCTGCATCAGTGAAATATACGTTTCCAGTGATACCTGATGTGGCTCCTCCAGAAAAGTATTACCCCGACGAGCCTCCATCCCGACCAAAAAAGAAAAGGCCTCATAAGCCCAGAGAGCCAGAGCGCTTCCCTAGCGAAGATTTAAGTGACTATGTTTTAGTTCCTAAGAAGAAACTGAAGAACCCTACGCCTACTGTGGACCCGTACGATTACAGGGTGCCTGAAGACGATTACGAGCGTCCGCAGTTTTCAAGTAACTATGACGATACATCGCAGGATGACAGGTACCCCAGTTCCACTCGAGGGACGGGACCGAAAGAGGTTGTACGAAAAATCGTCAAGAAACGAAAACCTGTCATAAACCTGTTAGATATGTTCGATATTTAAGTTATTTGTTATAAATACAAATTAGATTATTTTATACTTGTGTAACTATTCAGGCCAAAGCCGTGATAGATTGTAAGATATAAGTATTGATAGGTTTATAGTATATTGATATTGAAACAGACTGAAGTGAATTAACCAAATATTTATTGTTATTCGTAACAAGTGATTTTTTCGCTTTAAGTCGTCGTTGGATAGGACTAAATTTGGAACCAAAGTTCACTAAACTAATTGACTGAAACATTTTTTTGTAAATTAAAATGCATTTTAATTATATACCACTCATTTATTTACCTTTCATAATAGTAATGAAAAATCATCGTGTTTACTAAATCTTTCCTTTTCGACCGTAATATGGTAAGTTAAGTGTCTATACTTATTTCAATCCCTATACGTCAATCAATTAATTTGTATCTTATTCTCAAAATTTTCGCATTCATCGATATTCATTCACCTGTACTACCAACCTAAAATTTTATTAATATTTATGGTCTTACTTATCCTTACTCTAGTGTAACCCGAAACCACAATCTTAAACATCAACATAACATTTCTATAAATCGATATAAAATCAATAAAACAGTAGAATATGGGCTCGAAATTCGAATTTTAAAGCGTGCATTACGCATGCGCTATACGTGTTGCGCAAAACGGTCTCACAATGATAGTGAAAGTCTAAAGCCTCGGAAACTGGAGCGAGTGGGAGTGTCGGTATTACCTCACAAGGACGTTCAGAGATATTTTTATAAGTCTCAATACACGATATTCCTATACCGAGAATAATTAATTAGGTCACTTCGTATGCGGACTAGACGGCCGTGGGTTGTCTTGCAAACTCGAGTTACCTACTCACTTTCCTTTTAAATTGAGTGTTTACGTAATTTTAATACGTATTGAAATGGTTTCAGTAAAAATATAGAAAAAAGATTAAACGTAATAATTTGCATAAACGATATTTAGGAAGTTGAGATATGCTTATTCTGTTTGATTGATGGCTACGAAATTGATTTATTCTGAATCGTAAACTTCGCATTGAGACAAACACATGTAGCTTGAAAGGCACAGTACAAAAAAGCTATCATTTTCAGAATGTTCAAAAGAAATTGTATCAATATTTATTTCCACCTATGCTGCTTATAGAAAAGAGAACTTTTAATATTGAATTTAATCGAGCATAACATTATGCGTTTAAATTGCAACACTTCATGCAAATTAACAATTTCAGTTTTCACGACGTTGACGCCTGAATTCGACGCAGTTCTGCAATAAACGTTCTCAAGCTTTTGTAAGTTCGTTTATTTTTACACTAAAAATATGACTCAAAAAAGCCGAATATAAACCAATTAATTCACTAGTATTTGTCAACTGTTGTATCGATCGAGTCCCTAAAAAGTAATACTAGTGCAAGGTGTTCCGTATATGATCGGAGTATGACATTAATGTCCCACGATTTACTGGTCGTGTTATGTTTTATTTTTGTTGCACATGTTGTACGTTCACTGGTGGCCATGACACCGCAGGTATTGTCGCAATGTGCTTGCGGTGCCACGCGCCGAGTGCCATGTACACGCGCAATGCATGTCCCTAATCAGGGACCAGAGAAAGGTTTCCGCTATGGTAATCGTAATGACATTTTGAAATCGTGACAACTTTTGAGAGATAGGTTTGGTAATTGTCTTTTTTAGGGTTCCGTAGCCAAAATGGCAAAAACGGAACCCTTATAGTTTCGTCATGTCCGTCTGTCCGTCTGTCCGTCTGTCCGACTGTCACAGCCGATTTACTCGGAAACTATAAGTACTACAGTGATGAAATTTGATGGGAATATGTGTTGTATGAACCGCTACAAAAATATGACACTAAATAGTAAAAAAAGAATTGGGGGTGGGGCCCCCCATACATGTAACTGAGGGATGAAATTTTTTTTTCGATGTACATACCCGTGTGGGGTATCAATGGAAAGGTCTTTTAAAATGATATAAAGTTTTCTAAAAAACATTTTTCTTAAAGTGAACGGTTTTTGAGATATCAGCTCTCAAAGTCGTAAAAGTATGTCCCCCTCTATTTTATAACTACGGGTATAAAATTCTAAAAAATAGAGGTGATGCATGCTAATTAACTCTTTCAACGATTTTTGGTTTGATCAAAGTATCTCTTATAGTTTTTGAGATAGGTTGATTTAACTGTAATTTACGGAACCCTTCTTGCACGAGTCCGACTCGCACTTGGCCGGTTTTTTAATATGTTGAATAGCACAACCTAGAGAGCTTATTTATGTTGACGAATTGATAGGTGTGCGTAATTATAAAATTTTAATTTGATTTTGATTTTAAATAAAAATGATTTTTAGCCGACAACAAATTATGAAAGTACGCCTCCAGCAAAACTGTCTGTAGGAATGATTACATAAAAAGTATTTGCGAGAATGAAAATGCATACTACCAAGAAATCTACAGCTATTTTTTTCATCAAGTAGGCAGCCATTATGAACTTCAAGCAATAAAAGCTGCACCAAGTTACCCAATAAAGGCGTGAGCAATAAAAACCCGCGGAACTTTAAAGTTATTAACTAAAATTATGGCCAGTCGTAACTAGTTAATAACTGATAGGCTATTAAAACTTTATTATAATACCTTTATATCTAAACCGTTGACCAAATATTGAAAATAATTATAACTGGTCCATTCGTAAATTGATTGTGAGTCGTGAGAAAAGGGTTTCCGTGCCTAAATCTGTCGAAGCCAGAATTGGGTCGTGGATAAAGGCACCCACATACTACATAAGGTCAACAAAAAGTTGAACCAACATTAGGTCAGTTGTCTTGTCAATTAATCATAGCATTTGTTATGATTTATGTTCATTAGAAGTCTAAAAATACCAATCTGATTACCGACAAGTTGGTAAACGTTTCTTTTTTCTACAAAACGTAGAAGAGTTTAACTTTAAGATAGTTTTATTATATCATTAGTTTTATGCATGTCCATAAGTACAAATAATAACGATGCATAATGATATAAATCCTACTAATTAACTTTCTTTTCATAACGATAAAAAATCCTAATGCGCGGCGAATATTTGCAAATCGTGGTAAGCATGAGATAGATATTATCATAGAAATAAGTATGTTATAAACCATGTCTATATCCATTTTAATTCCTCTGCAAAATAATCAAACAATTTATGAAGAGATTGTAAATTCTGTACTTCACGTAGGTATATCCTGCTTGTCGAAACTCCATAGATAACATGTGTGGTTTAAACTGAATACATAAATAATTTTGATTAATTTTCGAGCAATACTACAATTTCTGAAGGAATGTGGACACTAATTGCAATACACGAACTAGAGCAGGTTGATATTAGTTGAAATTTTATCAGAAAATTGTAGGCCTTTATGCCTCTTAAAAAGTTACTTGACAACATTGATTAATACATTCACTTTATCTGAAAGCGGATACATTTATTGAGCACTTAACACATTTCATAGATCACAGTTTTTCACCATCTCACATATCAGTTGATGAGAGCGTAGCTACATATACAATTTTCTTTTGTTAATTAGTGAATTTGGTGATTGGAAACATACTTACTATATTGACCAATCCAGCACCGAATTAAACCATTTTAGGATTAAAATAATTTGATGGAAATTATCAAAAGTAGTAATAAGTACAGTAAAAGAAAATACAAGTAAATATGAATTAGTAAAGATAGGGACGCTTTTTAGGCTTAAAGTTTTATCAAAGAGAACGTAATTAAGTAGCAATTAAATGCAATAAAATTGTAGCTAGTTTTTATTTGCATTTTAGTCTAGGTATAATCAACAGAGAGTATTTAAAATATTGCAAGAATGTTACTAGCTGTCGCCTAAGTATCCTACTTAAATAAATTACACCGTTTAGTTACTAACGCCACTTGAGATTTGCATTTTAAACTTCCTCTTTAATAATTAAAGTATTAGTAAACTTAAATTTTACTTTAAGCTGTACATAAATACATATTATACGTATAAATTTGTTGCATCCAATTACCTAATTTACTTTTACTACTAAGCCTTTTTGACAATGCCTACTCATATAAAAATATTTCCTGGTGTTTTATAAAAATAGACTTATTTTTAGAGCAGGATTCTGAAATGAATAAAGTTATTTCGAACCCTTCTGTCGGACTTCCGTGCGATACATTCTACAGATAGATAGGTAAGCAACCGACTAATCTTACAATGTTGTCTTAAATAATAATTGCAGCTCGTATTTTGCCAATTACTTAATTACTCCAATCCGTCAGTAGGTATATTATCAGCGGTGCAGTGTCACTTGTTTTATCCGTTCTTACAACATATGATCTTGTTCCTGTGGACACCTGATATATAGACGAAATTCAGATCATATTACATGTGGGGTCAGAATACTGAGCGCTAAAACTTTAGTGTTGACAAGATATTACATACATGACAATTTATGTATATGTTCATTATGAATGTTTTGTATGGTGGTTTGGCGAAAGAAGTATTTATATGATACAATATAATATGACCGGGTAAAAATGAGATCTCCATTGTTTTGTGGGGAGAGTAATACCATTACCTTAAAAAGCTGTACTAAAGATTCGTTGCAGAATACATTCAAAATTGGGCTCATAGTTATTTCGCCTATAATCTTATTTTGACAGGTAATGTTAATACAGTTAAACTACGATAGATAGAGCTACTTGCTTGAATAACCAAGTTAATGATTTACTTATTCCGTATCTAAACATCGCATCGGATTATGTAATTTCAAATGCTATCCTTCTAATTAAATAAAATTATGTTTATCTTTAACTGCTGTTTGGTAGGTTTCCGGTGATCTCAGCATGAAAGATCTAATTTTAACTTATCGGCAATTCTTAGAGATACGGTGAAGAAAATTAATACATCTGTATCTAGAAAACAGAAGTAATTATAATATTACGCTTTTTTCAACTACGTGCAAGAATTTCATAATGATGTTTTCCATAACCGTAAATCACTATAATTTAATTGAATATACGAATAGTAATTATATTATTCAGGAAATTCGTTAATTTTAATATTTTTTAACATTAACTTTTAATTATTTTTATACCGAAATCTAGCCAAATTATACAAGCTAAGCATGTTTTAAGTGAAATTGAAATAAAATTGTAATCGATGGAAGCGATCGATAAAATTAACATATTTTTTTTGCAAGAAACACTTAATTTATGGCCGTAATTTCCATTTGAGGATTGTAGCAAAATATTATGCGATCATTTTGCTGTCCAATTTATTAATTTACGTGTTACGGTAGAGGAAATTATATATGCTTCCATTAATTACGTGACGGAATTGAAGATATTCTATCTTTTGTATCCGTAAATATCAATATTGATATCGTACAAAAAATCGCATTTACTTATATTATGAGTAATAGGCATGTACTGGTATACCTACTAAAATTAATTGTATTTGAAAGGCTCGTAGGCATGTAGGAAGGTACTCTACAGGCACCGAAACTACTGAAACTATTTGAAAAAATCTTTAACTGTTGAAAAACCACACTCTTCCCGAGTAGGCTATATTTTATCCCCGAACTGTCAGTAAAACCACGGAAAAACGTTAAGTTAAACTGTAACAAAACAAAAAAATAACAAACTAGAAACGAACCCAGACCATTAAAACATTAATGCATGTATAAACAATCATCATTCTAGTTATATTTCTTTCACATAATAGTTTCGCAACTCTATGGTATCAGACCCAAGTTTAATAAAGTCGTGCTTAAGTGACAAGTTGACACTTTGAGTTACGAAATCTATAATGAGATTGACACGCGTGAATTATATTGTTGCTTATTATAATAGATTATAAACTAGACTAGACTGAAATATGCTGTCTGCATTATCGTCAAGATTCTATAAATAATTCTAGGTTCAAGGTGCACCCAATGATAAGTATGAAATAATTTGGTTATAGATGCATTATTCCCATGAGGTTTCGGGTTCAATTCATGGGTCGGGCCGAAATAGCTTCGTGGGTTTTAGGAAACTTTCACAAAGCAGCCCAGAGACTGAAGGTTGGTGATTGATACACCCGCGCATCGAACAGTCGACGTGGCCGGAGGACATTTAGTAGGACTCTTAAAGACTGCCAAAGATGACAAGCATTTTCTTTGCTTATCCTTATGAACAATTAACTCGTGTGGCTGTAAGCCACAATGAGCTAATTATGTCCTGCAATATTACCATGTACTTAAATTATTATATACTCACATACTAAATGGGACTTAATTAATCAAATACATAGTATACACCTGTTCAACACTCTTGCATTCACCATTAATATTAATTAAGTTCGACTGGTATTTGTATAGTGATAGATTGAGAACCGATGTAGGTACCTAATTTAAATGTATTATGCATGTGTGTTAAGGACATGTTATAACGAGGTCTTTTCGTACACTGTTTGTTTTTTTAAAATAACAATTTGCATTGGAATTGTCATATTAGAGTATTTTATAACTTCCAGGATGTTGATGATGTTGATTTTATTTGCCAAGGTGAGGCATTCGTTTATTCCCTGTTTTTCGTCAGAAAACAGCTTTAGCTAATCACATTTTAAATACAGAACCTGATAAAGTTATATACAAAAAAACAAAAGTTTAACGAACATTTTTCGTATTCACAGTATGACAGTAAACCCTTTCATTTGATACCCATATCATGGGGGTGGATTTCAAATAGCCAGTCATCCATTTTGGGGAGGCCACCATATTGGATTTGTAATGATGTTTTTAAGCTAGTCAGGTATTGTCATCGGAACTTCGAGCGTGTACTTTCACCCTAATGGTTTTCACCCTAGTGGGTCAAATTAAGATTCCAAGATTTTTTTACAGACATAGTTACAAGTGAAGCTAATATTTATAAGCGTGTTAAAAAGGAAAATGTTGCGTCTATATCCCGCAGATACCTACCACATTATACTTGAACGTGCATACATAAATTCCAGAACCGTCGATTTCACAAAGCATATAGGGTTTCGCCAAAGGTATGAGCTATTGACTTACGAATATTTCGTGGGTAACACAATATTGGTCTCGTTGGAATCCAATTACATATGAACGTGGGTGCTAATGGCCTAAATTTGATGAATAGCTTGCATTATTTCAACGTTGTATAAAATTACTTAATTATAGGGCGTTGATTACAGGAAAGGAACCTAATAGTCTATTTCTCAGAGATCTTGTCGGATACGCAATGCTTATGTAGTCGTAAACTTCGCAATGCAGAACTTATCCATCATCAGCCTTGTTATTGTCCCATTACAAGACACAAGCATCTAATGGTACAGAGTATGAATGAGCTTAACACTCATTCACTTAGCTTGCTCAAGATGGACAGATTTTTTTTTTATTCCAGGTTTCTTCAAAATGTTATCGTTGGTGTTCAAGTTTCGCTATAACTAATAAAGTTTAATTGTTGACTTGGAATCGAATTAAGGCTGCCATATTCGTTATTATTGAATCTGCTTATAAGTTCTGTGTCATTATGATTTCCTTCTTGACATGCTCCATTGATTTCCATTGGAATGCATAAATAATGTTACATAATCATCGCACATTAATTCTTGCATATCAAATGGCCCATCATCATTTAACAGCACTTACACTATAATTGCACCACATTAGTCCATTCGTCATAACTCTTGGCGTCACTTTACAAACGTGCTACCGGCTACTATCATATCCATCCTCCGAGCCTTTTCCCAATCATGTTGGGGTCGGCTTCCAGTCTAACCGGATTCAGCTGAGTACCAGTGCTTTACAAGAAGCGACTGCCTATCTGACCTCCTCAACCCAGTTACCCGGGCAACCCGATACCCCTTGGTTAGACTGGTGTCAGACTTACTGGCTTCTGACTACCCGTAACGACTGCCAAGGATGTTCAATGACAGCCGGGACCTACAGTTTAACGTGCCATCCGAAACACAGCCAATGGTGTCTAAGATATACTTAGAAAGTACATACAAACTTAGAAAAGTTGCATTGGTACTTGCCTGACCTGGGATCGAACCCGCGCCCTCGTACTTGAGGTCGGTCCTTTACCCACTAGGCCACCACGACTTTCACCGGCTACTATCATATGTGAGACAAATTGCTTAATCACTTTGATATATTATATTGAGCAAATCCCACATGATAATAAATTGCCAGACACGACATATGCATAGTAAAATTATGATTTATTGATATTAACAATGCAATTGCTTAAATGCATGTTAACAGCTTATGCATACGGTAAGATTGTGGCATATAAATTGAGACTCTTTTTAGAATTGTTACACTGTATATGCCAAAAAATGCAGCGCTATGCTGAAAATATTGTACTTACTTCTCTCTATCAACTATGCAATTTCTAACACTAATAAACCGATTAAGTAAAATGTATGCTTCAAGAAATCGTATCACGATTGCAACCTGTAAATAAACTTAAAAGTTTATACCATAAATTTCTTATTACACAAAACTGTCCAAACATAATCTTTTCCCCATCAACTTCATGATATCTACATACGAGTATGCAAAAATATTTCACATGTCAACTTCATCACGTATGCAAATTACGTTGGTGAAAAACTCGTTCAACTTGCAACATAGCTAAAGTAGTGCGGGTATCAGCCTACTAGGCTTGTCCGAGTTGCCCAATGAGGCTTGAGATAACCGCGACGGGGTCAATGATCTCGGATAGATGAGTCACAGCCACTTGACATCCGAGACTATGCTGTAGACGCTCGCACCCTGATTTAAAGTGCGGTTTTACTGTGCAATCTTGTGGATTTATACGAAAAGTGTCATACTTAATCACCAGGTGGGTTGACAAAAAGTAGCATATATGTGTTAATTACGGCTATCATCTATCTATATACCAAATTTCAACCAAATTGGTCCAGCCGTTTTTGCGTGAGAGAATAACAAACACATTCTTTCAAACTTTCACATCTATCTATATAAATAAAAATGAATTGTTGTTCGTTAGTCTGATTAAAACTCGAGAACGGCTGGGCCGATTGAGCTGATTTTGGTTTTAAAATGTTTGTCGTAGTCCAGGGTAGGGCTAAACGGTGAGCAAATAAGGAAAAGGCGGTACGAAGTTCTCCGGGTCAGCTAGTTTATAATATTAGTAGGATATGTGATAGGATTTAATGTGATTAAGTATGACACACCCGATATAAATAAGTTTTCAGTTCCTTAAAAGGTACTGATTGAAATGATTAATCACAATGCCTAAAAATGTATTACCAGAAACTTAACCAAATAGAATAAGCCCAAACGATTTACTTATTATTTCTTCCAATTTCAGTATGATTTATTACTTTACTTGACAGAATCTATCATTTGGCAGTCATTATGATAACACGTCAACAGTTCATTTCAGGATCGGTTATAAATTGAATGACATTTACAACAGTTCGTTCAAATGCTAGAGGAACTGCCCCTTAATAAATAAAGTGTGGTTTGCTAGTAGGTCTAATTTTAATTCAGTGCTAACAAGTTTTAGAGCTATTTTCGGAATATGCTAATACAAATGGTTTTGTAGTGATTCATTGATTAATTTTATCTGAATCAGGCGCATGCAATAAAACTTACAGGATTTTAAAATTCCTCCATCAAAATCTAGCCTGTTTTTCCGCGATTTCAACCATGTCCTTTGGGAACACACAAATACCATGATGAAACAATGTTACTTGGGAAGAGTGTAGCTTTTCATCAGTGAAAGATTTTTTCATATCAGTCCCGTAGTTTTGAAGCCCTTATGGTTCAACAAAATGTTTACTCTTTGTCATATAAGTTTAGAAAAGGACTCCATTTAAATAATAGAACGTATATCGTAATGTACTTACATAGTTTAATCTCTACAACCAAATAAAAGGTTGTAAGTATCACCTAACAAGTTCAGCGGGGGCGTATGAAGCCTTCATGTGAAGCCCACACACATTATCGTTATCAAGCGTCGTATCTGTGGCTTTTAAAATGTCTTACACGCATGTCAGATGCATGTTCACACATTCTCTGTGGGTAGAAGAAGTACCTACACGACTTGGTGTCTCGTGCCTCGACATTTCGAAAAAAGAATCGTGCGTCCTTTTGTTACGATCATTGACCAAGTTGAATTCAAAACTTATCCTAAATCAATATAAGCACTGTTTGAATAAAACAATATGATTTTGAAAATATAGCAAACTTCTATATTAATTGTAAAAATTGAATAAAGAACAACTTATGTTCTTATGAAAATGACAGGAAAGCGAAGAGAAAAAGATGCCAATGTTGCCATCATTGCATACAGTTGCCAGATCAAAAATTAACAATTTATGTTCATGTACTAAACACACAGATTACCTACTCCTTATCTTTTAATTGTTGAGTGTTTATGATTCAATATATAACTTTGTATAACTTTGACACGATTCTCAATACACAGGTCCTTATTCGTCACACAGGCGCTTGTAAGACAATGCATAACCAACGCTAGATAACCAAAATTGACAGTCAAAGCAATTTTCTCATAGCCAAAAGCCATTTTAGTGGGTACAATGTATTTATGCTTCCATTATTGGAAACTGACATTTGGCACAATCACCCATTTTAGGACCATAAGTTTTTTAGATACAAAAGTTTATCAGGTATTTGTTCTGATAAATGTTATCCGTTTTATTGTGTCCTATAAATATGTAGTTGACACTAGTTTCTTGTATCTTGAATGTATCATATGTGGCGTAAGCTTTGCTGCCGTTTCCCAAGATCGAATTTTGTTATTCAAGAAAATAATATGTCGATAAGACGAAGACGAAAATACCAAAGAAACTAACACTAACATGTTTTCATCATTTCCTTTTTACCTTTGATGAACTTAAAGATCTTGCCTAACTTATATCCGTCCGTTGTTTGCAAATTTTCGTTTCTTACGTACACTTGAACATACATCAAAGTTAACTTATGAAAGAACGTTAAGTGCTTACCCATGGTGAATGAATGTATTAAAGTTAATATTTTGGCATTTTGAAGTGTTTATTATATCGATTGACCAGCTATAAATTACTTTTATAACTTAAGACCGCACCGCGGATTTTTTGATTTTAGATAGCTCCGCCCACTACACTTCCGCGTCTATCGCGTCGCGCAAGCTATACTCTTCACTCAATGTGTAAAATTTGAATTTCGCGCCAATCGCACACGCCGAGGTCAGCGCGGGGTCAGGAGAACCGAACAGGGAAGATACGGAGCCGCAACTTACCTACATTTTTTATTTTTTGATCGGATTTTTTTTTGTTGTACTTACAAAAATTATTTGTAAAGAAAACTTTTATGAAGAGTAATATGATAATTTGGACGCGTATGGTTGTGTGTATGTATGTGTGGTGTGTCGTGTATGTGTGTTTGTATATCCAGAACGGATGAATCGATATGTATTTAGGTTTTTTGTTTGAAATGAAAATTAATCGGGAGTGTTTCTAGCTTTATTTGGTGAATATCGGCCCAAGATGGTTTGACCAGTGTTAAATAATTTATACTAATGTTATAAAGAGGGAAGATTTGATTGTTTGTTTCTGTGGATTGTATAAGCTCTGAAACTGCTTAACTGATTTGATTTGCTTTCACAATTAGAGATTTACACTATCCCCAGTGAATGTAGGCCATATTTTATCCGGGCACAGGAAGAAGTTCCCCGGGAATGCGGCTAAAATCGCGCATAAAAGCGTCGCAGATCTTGTGTGTTAACCATTTAAAAAATGTATGTAGTGAAGTGTAAGGTATCAAAGAAGTAATGAAGCTAAGTAATTCATTTTCAAACATATTTATTAAAACTGAAATATAAATAATAATATAATGTAAAAAAAAAGAATTTATAGCATAACACGGTCTCCATAGATTTTTTGTTCTCATAGTAAGTTCAACTCAGTCTTGCGCGGCCTTATGTGTGGGTAACCCTTGTACATATACAGTGACTTTGTGTGCGTGACAAGAGGTACAGTCGGGTACAAATACAGTTATTTAGGGGTTACGGCTGTTTAAGGAAAAACAGTTATTACGTAATTTAATGTTTATTTATCTGTGTAAATATCTATTGAAATTATTAAGTTAGTTTTTGATTTGTTTAATACCCAATAAAACTGTTTATTTATTTATAATGATTCTGAATCGCTACTTGAAAAATAAAGTCCACACTTTTATTTATTGTCCTCGTACCCCGAGCTAGAAAATATGTAAGGAGTATTTAATTCATCTTAGATATTTCACCTCATTTATTTCTTAGATACTGTCAATGTCAATTTGAAAAAACTTATGAGAAAATAATGAAAAACTGTAAGATGTAATAACAAAAAGCTTTGAATGTTGTTTCATTTTTTGAAACGCTACCTGACTCCTTAAACATTTTCTTCGTGAAGAACTAGACATTTTTGTAAACGACTGTACCCATAACAAAAAGCGATAAGAACACGTCGTGCTCGGACGACGTCACTGTCACACGAACGAAAGTTGTATATTTACAAGCCGACGCACAGGGCCGCGCGCTTGAATCTGAGTTATCGTCACAAATTATTATACCTACGGCCGGAGCGACAACATGCACAGGTCCGACCTCGACGAGGGCTATCGCCGGACTGGCTCGTCTCCGTACACATTGTGTATCAATCGCTAGAGCACGGACATAAGGTTCGGAATTGCGTAGCGTCTACCATGATCGCTGCCGCTCAAAAAATCCAATATCTTAAAACTTTAATTAAAAATGTTTGGTAATAGTTATGGAAAAATGCCTTTGACAGAACGTTAATATTGATGTTAAGAATATATTAGAGTAATTTTGAAACATAAAGATAGTGTAACTTCCTTGTAATTTCAAAAATAGTACTTTTTTAGACGTGTTTTCGGAATTAATTATGATCGAGTAAAATTATCAGTATCGTGTTTTCGTTCTGGCAGAATCTAGATAAAGATATCAATTTACCTATATCAAAATTTCAGATCCATTGGTAAGCTGGTAGTCCTATAATTTGGCATGGCAAACGGCTATCAAAATCACGGTGGCGTCTTAAAGGGTTCCTGAGAAATTCGTGACTCCAAAGGGCCAAACGTAGCAACAATGGTCGAACTTGGTAGCCGTAAAAGCTGATTGTCTAAAAGACAATAATTCAAGTACGTAGCGTGTTTCAGATTAATTTATTTTGTAAGAATGTACAGCACGGCTGTGGTAGCTATAAATGTATTTATTTACTATTCTGATACCAATTCTTAGCGCTGTACGCTTTGAACTATGAGTGTGAGTATTATATGGATAAGACTTATTATTTTGTATGAGATTTATATTGGTACTTTTTGGTTATAATTTATCGCAATAGTGACTTTTAGACATTTGTGATCGGAAACAATATCCCTACATTTACATTACATATGGGGTTAAAGCTGGTGACCTTTCGTTAAGTAATGGACATGTCTAATGTATGTTTTAGATACACCACATGATAATGTGACATCTGTTTAAATTGGCATGAGCAAGGGGGTAAATGTTTGTTGGGGGAGATCTAGGTATGTTCTACAGTGGAAAATAGCTAATATGATGATGATAATAATGATGAAGGGAATAAATCTCCACTTTTAATTAGGCTTGTATATCTTGTTCGAAGGATCAAGAAGTTCTTCTGCAAATATTAACAAAAGGTTTTTAACACCCATATCCATGACATGCCACCGATCTAGTTTGCGGCGCCCACCGCCACATACGTGCAGCTACATACAGTTTCCTGCGACACGCCCGAGTGGGACCCTAGCCTGTACCTATAGGACATACAGCCTCTATATAAACGCCCGGTATCTTAGAATTCGGCACACAACAAGCCCTAGTGCTTAGAGTGACGTACCGTTTGAACTTAGACCAAACTTAATCATAATGTTCGCTAAGGTAAAGTGATTTGAGTTTGTGCTTGGTGACATGTGGTCATTTTTGGTGGCTTTGTGAGCTGGTGGTGTCATATTGCATTAGAAATGTCTTGAAGTATAGAGGTAGCACGGATGAAAGGTTTCTGTTAACAAGTTAAAGTTTAGAGTGTATTTAACTGTGACAGATACATTACTATTTAGTAGAACTAATTGTAGTAGAGAGAGCAGACAGCATTTTATGTTCAATCGAACAGATAAATTAGTCAACCACACATCATCATCCTCCCGCCCTAATCCCAATTTTTTTTTGGGGTCTTCGCATCTCTTTCCAAACTCATCTATCTACCGTCATCTCGCAAGTAACATTCTTTCTACATTAGCGTGTAAAATATATTGAAAGCTAATTCCTGTCACCAAAAAATTCAATATTACATTGATGAGTGCGAATATGAACTTTCATCAAAAATCAAAAAGAGTTCATCAAATGTTCTAGGTATCAGAAACGTCCAATCAATCAAACGTATTATCCCAACCATCTAATCTAACCCTCTTCTACAGGTGTTGTTCGCTTGCGCGCTAGTTAGCGTCGCACGCGGCGGGTTGATCGCGGGCGGTCACGGCGCGCTCTCGACACAGAGCATCGTACTGGGCGCCCCTGCCCTTGCTCACGGCTACGGAGGTTATGGAGGCTACGCTGCCGCGGCTCCGGCTATTGCCGCACCCGCTTTGGGATACGGATTAGGTATGGTTTGATATAATTGACTTGTTTCCTGTGTTGAGAGAGATACTGTACATCCAGACACAAACGTCAAACATCCATGTAGAAAAGAAGAAAGAAAGAAAGAAAATACGTTTATTCACGCACGCGTGTGACACAGCCTTACAAACAATAAACAAAAATAATATTAAAAAGAAAATAACAGTCGTTAGAAATAAGACAAGAAAAGACGAATTACAATTAAAAAACAGTAGTGGGAAATACGTGTCACACCCCACGTGAAACGGCCCTTGCTCAGCATAATGCTGAGACCCTGTACAGGACAAAAGACATATCTCCGTCTAGAATGAAACTCACGTACCCAAGACACAACATCTTCAGAGAAATGCTTTACAAACTTCCATATCTGTGTCTTGAAAGGAACTCACGTAAGCGGAAGACAAATCACCTGGCCTTCCATAATAGTTTACAATAACAAACGTCTAATATGGCTAGATGCCTCAAAATAGGCTGACGCGCTGACTGAGAGTGTTAAACAGATTTCATAGTAGATGTTAAACGAACAACGACAAAATATGCCTTCCATAGTTTCTATTCATGTATGTATCTACTGATAACACGTTTTCATTATCCAGTACATTTATCAAACCATGCTCTAAACAAAACAGCCTGGCTAAAAACAGATAATTTATTTTCCTGCCTTTTTTCCGGTGATCTATAAAATTCTGTGTATAACATTATAATATCAGGTCGATTGCAGGTCACGGCGCCGTGGTTGCGCACGCGCCGGTATACCGTGCACCCCTCGCGCACGCCGCTGCACCTGTTGAAATATATGTGAGTTTTGTCAATATTTCTCTTTTATGTTCTATCGCTTTCATCACCCGTGCTCACTGCTAAATAGAGAATTCTTCTCATTCAGAGAAAGAAAAGTAATAACCATTGCTCAAAGCGAATTTGCGATATCTTACCCGTTGTGTAAAACTCCCGACTAAATCTGACTCATTATGTTCCTTCTTAAGCCCTTCATGTGCCAGGGCCGTGGTAACCCTTTCGAACAATACGGCAGTATCATGTCTGACTTTGAGTCCAAGTTTCTTCATAACTCTCATTGAAATGAGGCTATCACTGAATAGACATGTAGACATGTTAAGATGCACTTCAGCAAACAATTTAAATGGAACCATTATCCTACAAATTCCAGGCCCACCCCCGCTACCAGTTCAACTACGGCGTCACTGATGGCCACACGGGCGATCAGAAGAGCCAGTGGGAAGCCCGCGATGGTGACGTCGTGAAAGGCCAGTACTCCCTCGTCGAACCCGATGGCACCGTGCGCACTGTCAACTATTCTGCTGATGACCATAATGGGTAAGGATAATATTGTGCTAAGTAAACTCTTAGATGATGATAAAAGATAATACATTGTACTTATGTGTGTACAAAGCCGTTGAAAGAAGATTAACTGAAACATCATAAATCAGCATAACTGGATACAAATTCAGCTGACTTGACAAAGCAATGTAGAGCAATGTATGGAAAATACTAAGACAGAATATGCATAGCGAAATTTCTAAGACTTTTGTAGAATGTTTGACTACTGTGCTGATATTTCTGCTTGTGTTCATTCTCCTTTCATCCATCATCATCCTCCGAGCCTTTTTCCCAACTATGTTGGGGTCGGCTTCCAGTCTAACCGGATGTAGCTGAGTAGTTCATTCTCCTTTATGAGAAGAAAACCGTTGTAGTCAGTTTTTAATGATATCTGGGCAATCTATGAAAAATCACAAAATGTCTCCCTCTATTTCAGCTTCAACGCTGTAGTTAGCAGAACCGGCCACGCAGCGCACCCCGCTGGCCACGCCGTAGTGGCCGCCCCAGCTCTCGGGCACGGCCCCATCTACCACGGCTAGGCCACCACCCAGCCATAGGCCTAGACCGACCACGACGACACCTATTTATTACTACGTAGCTTAAGCACGGACGGAATGCGACCACGAATGAGCAACAACGAAAGGCTTCCAGAATAGAATGCTTACAGCCTAACCGTTTCATAATATGTATAGGGACATAGGCCCAAATTAGCTTAGAACTTTTACATTCATTCATCTATTTTACGACCATTAGAACCTTTTGTATTATATTTTCTTGTAGTGTGTAAGTTTTTCGTGTTTTTTATTTTATTTTCGAGCTTCATACATTTTGTGAAACGTTAGATGATTGCTTGCGGGGTGCTGTGCAGAAACTTAGGTTTTTGTGACTGATAATAAAGTAAATTAAATATAATATTTTGTCATATAGTAACGTTTTTTATTACAATTATCAAAAAGTGACCTATTTCATCTTTATATATGTAAATATATATATACCAAATTATACATTCATTCAACATTAAAAAGTACATGCCACGTATATTTAACACACACACAGTAGCGCTCTTTTTGCAGTCATAAAATTCAAGGTACGTGAAAAGTTTCCACTGTAAAGAATTTATTTGGCTTCTCATTAAGTTAACATAAAAATGCAAGTGAAATGTAAGTGTATACACCGTTCGGAGAACAGGTGATACAATTGGAACCTGTTTTCAACCTGGTTACATAATAATTATGCTGTCGCTAAGTGCAGATTTTACGCACTTTTTCGAAGTATAAAAAGGCTCTTGATTTCGGAAATTATATCATTTATTTAATAAGTGCATAACATCACATACGTGCACAATGATCTCAAAAGTGAGTACCCTCTTGCATTAAAAAAATTTAATATTCAAAAAAAGTTCATACGAAGCTGCAACATCATTTGATAAGACTATCCTAGTTAAATCTAAGCTAACATACTTAACATTTTTATTCCAGATTTTCTTTGCCCTGGCTGTAGCGGCGGTCTGTGCCCAAGACCATCATGGTCACGAACACGGCCACGCCTACTCTTCCCAATCCATCATCAGACACGACATCGCCCACGGACACCAGGAAAGCTCCCACGGTCATCACGAAATCTCCCAAGGTCACCATGAACTATCCCAAGGTCATCACGGACTTTCCCAGGGCCATCATGAAATTATCCAGGGTCATCACGAAATTTCTCAAGGACATGGAATATCTCAAGGATACCACGGAATTTCTCAAGGTCATCACGGTGGAGAACATATCATTCATCAGCAACCCATCCAGTATGTTCCCATAGCCGTGCACCAGGCTCCTATCTCGGTACACCATGAAGCCCCTGTGCACCACGTTGAGTCTGCTCACCATGAGAAGCAACAACACCACGGGGAACATCATGTTGATTATTATGTAAGTTTAACTTTCAGTTATATTTGAAGGCAATAAAAGAAATGTGAAAAACCAGTCATATAATTTATGTGCCATGTAAAGTAGAAAATTAAATGATATCACTACATATTTTGCACAATTAGTCAAATATTTTGACGTAACGCTCACGTTTATATTAGTGCTGTATTGTTTTAACACTGTAATTTTTTTCAACATTATAATTATTCCAGGCTCACCCCAAATACGAGTACGAATACAAAATTGAGGACCCCCACACCGGCGACAACAAGTACCAACACGAGTCTCGCGACGGCGAAAACGTTAAGGGCGTGTACAGCCTCCACGATTCTGACGGCTCCATCCGTACCGTTGAGTACTCCGCTGACAAGCACAATGGGTATGAAGAAATATTGATATTTTCTTAAACATCTTTTCCCAGAACATTAATGAAAGCAACAAACCGTAAAGTATTGTTGTTTTTGAAAATAAAACTCTTAATTGAATTTTGTAATTATGTAAATATTTATGTAATAACCAGCGAGAAATGAGAGGCAATATGTGCAAGACTTTCACCGTTTCTGAATATTTTCGTGTGTAAGTTATCCGCCTTTTTGAATTCTTTCTGCCATTGCAGAAAGAATTCAAAAATTCCATTCATTCATGCATTCTCTTTCCAATAGGCGTAACGACAGGGTTTAAAAACAGTGACGTGTGATACGTGTCCATTATTTTATGGTTATGTAAATGACGGACTTAATTATTTTTTTGTCATTCATCATGCCTATTATCATACGACAAAATTTATTTGACAGCGATAAAGAACTGTTTGGTGGCTTATGTGAGATCTTTTTGTGTGAATATAGAATTAGAATTTTCCCTACTAACTAATGTTGTTTCATTTCAGCTTCAACGCAGTGGTGAAGACTGAAACCAAGCATGGTCATGGTCACGGCCACGAACAGCAGTACCATCATTAAGAATATACCGACAGTACCTGAGAACATGTTACCTTTTTATATTGTTTGCTCGTTAAATATATCTAGTCTAATGTGTTGAAGTAAGGTTGTCGTTTTTATTTTCGCCACATAATAAGACCATGCCTGAATAAGGCCTTTTTTTAACCTGCGGTAAGTTACAGTCTCTTTTGGTTTAAAAGCATCCCCTCCTGCTGTGGGTGCAGTGTGAAGGAGTATCAGACTCTTACTGGCTAAACCCCACTGTGCCCTATCTCTACCAAGGCAGCGGTATAGTTACCGGCACGGATATTGGGCTCTCGGCGGAAGAGTGGGGATCGCTTTGCGCACCCGTACGCATAAGGCAATGAGGCAGTAAATCGCTTTTGCGCAGGTGAAGGTCAGGGCTCAATATCCTAGCCCGTTCGAAGAATCCCGCAGCCCCGGCAGGCTTTGGTTTCACTTCTAATCAATCGAGGGTTCGTGAATACAACCACAATACATAATAACATTCAATTTGAAAGCTTGGTTACAAAATTACTTAATACTTTCCAAGTCATGTTTAATAAATCAAAATGAAAGCAATCAATTTCAAAATTCAAAAACTGGACCAGATATCCTTTTGAATAACTTCCTTCTTATAATAAATGGATATCCTTTCACATGCTAATAAACAAACATGTCTGAGCCCAATTGTATAATGTTCAATTAATTACATTGATTGATATAAAACAAAATGATCGTGATAGACAAGTAGGTCATCAGTGTCAATCGTGATTAATCTCAAATAATTATATCAATAAGAGCACGTATCTACATACCTAAGTTAGTACAGTCAACTTCAGGTCTGTGGTAACAGTTTTATAGGAAAATCGTACTTATTACTATTGAGTTAAGGTGCATGACAGTTACCACTGATGTGCAGTCTACTGTACTTGTATAATGATTTCGAAACGCTCAGTCGCTTTCCGTAGTCGTAATATTAATAAGTTTATATTGTTTTGATTGGCAAATCAGGCTCGGTTGTATTTACCTTAATAGGAACTAAATAGGAACCGTATTCTTGCGAAGTTAAACATTATGTAAGTTACAGTTTTATAGCGTTGAAGTAACAGCTTGATTCAAATTTCTTTGTATTTCTCATGATTGAATGAAAAAGACGTTATACGCAGTAATGCAATAATACGCACCATTATTGCTTAAGTTTTAAAAATAATTGAAAATATTCATTAACATTTTTTTACTCTTTGAACCATTGTCCTAAGATTAGCTCGTTATCATTATGCTCCTTTTTACAAAAAGCCGAAAAGTCTTAGGAAATCATAAATTCAAAACAACATTTTTTCATCATAATAATATTAAATAAACTTTATTAAAGATTAATACAGGTAGGCAAGTACACATCTAGTAACAATAAAGACTATAAAACAGCAGAACAAATTGATCAGTCTTGTCTTAGTTCTGATGATGGCTTTCAATCTGGACATGATGACCAGGGGCGGAGTGCTTCACGACAGCATTGAATCTGAAGGAGAAACAGGTACAGTTACAACTTATTCAATATACAATGCAGGTAATAAGACAGGTGATGATACGAAATAGAAAGCTAAATCAGTTCAATCGAAGGCGGTGCGTGACTCGGCGTTAAATTTAAGTCTAGACTTCAAACTATTAAGATCGACACAAAACTACAATACAAAATGAATAAATGATTGTGTATGCTGATACCCATTTGATTTATTATGAATGTGACTGAATAGTATTGGCCCGAGCTAATGAGAAACTTTCAAAGTCCAGCTTTGGTCCTTCTGGAGCCTTTTGCATGCCTGACCAAACCTTTCATATCTATGAGTAAGGAATCATGGTCAGCTTACCCGTGATGTTTATCAGAGCTGTATTCAACAGTCCTGACAGATCCATCAGCTTCCTGGAGGCTGTACACTCCCTTTACGACGTCTCCGTCACGGAACTCATGCTGGAACTTGTTGTCACCGGTGTGAGGGTCCTCCACTTTGTACTCGTACTGGTACTTAGGGTATGCCTAGAATATCAAGACATTAACTTAATAAGGGCCATTTAAATGCGGCTACTCAACTAAAGAGGTTTAAATGGTTCAATTTGTGATTGGAATAAATGAATAGAAAGTTACCATAAAACTGTAAGTCGGAAATAAGTGTTTTATATTCCAGTGTTGGACACTTACGTAATAGTCGATGGGCTCATCGTGGGAATCGTGAGCGTGGATATCGTGATGTACTGGTACTGCGTGATGAGCGGGGGCTTCGTGGTGAGCATGCACTTCGTGGGAGGCATGGTGAACAGGGGCAGCGTGATGAACGGGAACAGCGTGGTGAACGGGAGCAGCGTGGTGAACTGGAGCGGGAAGGTGAACAGATGTGTGGAGCTGAGCACCATGGTGGAAGCTTAAACCTTCATGCGCGTTAGCGCCGTGGTGGTAGTTCAGACCTTCGTGAGCTTGAGCGTATTGAGATTGGGCATGGCCGTGCTCAGGAGCGTACGATTGAACCTCGTGATGGGATTGAGCGGGAGCGAAATGAATTGTCTGGTAGTGGTGAGCGGGAACTTCGTGTTGAGCTGGTGCCTGGTGGTGTTCGGGCTCTTCTTGCACATACTGGTACACTGGAGCAACGTGGTCGTTATGAGACTCCTGAGATTCTCCCTGGCCACCATGAGCGGCGTGAGCTGCCGCGTGGTGAATAATGCTCTGCGAAGAATAGGCATGTCCTCCAAGCCCATGGCCCTCAGGAGCAGCATTGTACTGAGCTTCACTCGAACTCTCCTGTTCCTCATGAACTCTTATAGGATTATGTTCATAATGTTGTCTGTACTCCTTGGCTGGTTCGTGGTGGTTCCTGAGGGAATATCCATGTTCTTCGCACAAAACTGCCGCAACAAAAGTGAACACTATCACCTAAAACAACAGAAAACGTCAAATTATTATTATAAATAAATATATCTAATGTATTGTTAACTCGTATGATGTCACACGCACTTTGGTAAACATTTTGTTCTTTCTTCTAAGACTTCCGTAGTGGAACTGATGAATTAACATAGTCATTAGCTCAATATATACCGGAGACGTTACGAGAGAGTATTGAATCAATTTGCTGCCGCTCGGGGCGTCATGTTTGTAACCCACAACGCGCGCGCAGATCTATGACGTAATTTACGTAATCAATGTGAAGGTTGTCAATCAGATGAATTAGAGCACCAAGAATTTGTCTATAAGCTTATTAATGTTACCATAACTTAAACCTGAAACGTATAGCTTTATATGAAAGTAGGACATAAGATATGTAGGTACTCTCATTTAGGCCTAGAGAAATCTTTTAAATTGGTATTCTAGAATAGTTTTGTTGCTTCCTTTGTATAATTAGATGCCTACTTCTGGTAATTCGCTCAAATGTACGATTTCACTGTTAAAATTATGGTCTGAATTCCTTAATATAAACCTAATCACGATTGAACTTACGTACTGTCTTGATTAAATTAAGGCGAGGAAGTGGTCAACAATAATTCCATAACCGGCACGCGCATCTAAGGCGCCAAAAGGGGTCGGAGCGTCTGAGCGGGGCGAGGATAACAATACGCGCGCTAGCTTATAACTAAAAGTCGTAAGCGACAAAATGGTTTTGTAATTTTAATATTTAGAAATGATAATTTAATAAAAATTCCTACTACCATTTTAAAGAGTATGTATATACTCAACTACTAAAAAAGTTAAGAGGCTTAAATCGGTCCCGTTTGCCCATAATATGTGAATCTCTTTTTAAAAAGAGGTATGTTTGATATATTTTTCTCTGTTATAAAAGTTACCTAATCATGTTTCTACAACTAACAAAATAAGGCTTATATCATGAACTTTCAGGTAACCAAGTTGTATTTTGATCCGTTTTGTATTTACTGAGAAAAATTGACATCCTTGGCGCCAAAAATTCCAATTCGTCCTCTTAACCGCATTAATGTCAACAGTTACTTATGAGCTTTTGCAGGGAGATCGAAGATCGAAAAAGGGTATTTTGTACGTAATCAACGGAGACCTTCGTAGAGTAGATCCCTGCTTTTGAAGTCATTCATAAAATTTGCAACATGTTTTTCAATATTATAAACTTGTAAATGATATCGTCCTTTAAATCCCCTTATATTTACATATAAGGGGATTATATTTGAATAGATTTGCATATCCTGTGGTATTCATTCAAAATCTTCTATGATTTGAATTTAGCAGAGGTATTTTGATAGTTATCAAGTTATGCGTAATATAATTATGATTGCCTATGTCGATGACGGCATAATATATTTTTTTATATAATTGTTTCAGTGCTAAATCTAAGATAGCAATTTGACTGCCAAAGTGGTTAACTAGACCACAGAATATGCAAGCGTAGATAATAATTAAAATACTTGGATTAAAATTGCGTGGGTATATTTTTTGTCGTGCCTAGCGGATTACCATCCGGCTCAAAATACTTACCTAATGGTTATTTCGGAAATCATACCGCCTCTAAGATCATGAATTAA
Organism: Helicoverpa armigera; assembly: GCF_030705265.1. Classification (NCBI taxonomy): domain Eukaryota; kingdom Metazoa; phylum Arthropoda; class Insecta; order Lepidoptera; family Noctuidae; genus Helicoverpa; species Helicoverpa armigera. The sequence goes on along the minus strand of NC_087123.1, from coordinate 8,491,190 downwards.
AATCCGGTCAGGTCCAAGCAGTTATTAAAAAGATTTTTTCGCCTTATGTAACAAAGTAGAGCATGGTATTTTATATCAGTATTCAAATCAATGTATACAGCAATATTCAATTTAATAATGAATGGAACTGCTTTGAAAATGACGTCATGGTCTGTCTTTCAAGTTTGCTGGAGCCGGCTACCACTATAACCGGACACAGATAAATATCAGTGTTAAGATAGTGGAATCAATCTGACCTCCTCAATCCAAAACTGCTTGATGAAACTGGTTGTTGGGCATTGTGATTATGACTACTCATAATGCCTTTGACAGACGTGCTGATATGCAAACGATAACTGGTTCCAACGACAATCAAACCAAGAGGAGACTCGCTCACTTGACATGTATGGATTTACCTTGATTGATCATCATGGGTGGCTGTTATTAAGCCACAAAAATTACATCTAATGGAACCATAAAATTCATGAAAATCGTCAAAGGTAAAAGACGTATAATGGCTTATCTCTCTAGTAGAGATCTTAGCCTATAGTAATAGGAGCATAAGGGGATTTTGGTCCTCTTGGTCAAGATAATTGATCAACAATTTTGGAATTATTTCTTCTAACCGCTATGTCACACTTTACTTGTTACAAGACATAGAATTTAAATCCGGCCATTCATCTGAATCAGCGAATAGTTTATGGTCATCGATCAACTAAATAAGCTTTTTATATCCAAAACTCGTCTCTCGTGACAATGGAAAGTGACTTCAATTGTGTCATTGTCATACATTTTTTTTGTAAAACCAGGTGAAGTCAGCTACTTACGCATAAAAATCTTCAATGAATAACCATGAACCACATTTAGGTACAACAGCTATGATTTCGTAATTTCCTTTATGCGTTGGTATTTCATTTTCTTTACCTATTATTATTTAAAAATGATTTATTATATTTGTTACTAATTTTATATTTACCGGATAGCATTGTAGATGGAATTGGTATAATTATTGAAGAGAAAAGTTTCTAATTAAATTACCCTACGTATTTGCCAATACAGGAGTAGGTATATTGATACCTTCCTTATTGCTTAGTTTACATGTTTTAGTAAGTAGGTATATGTAACAACCGATGTGGCTAACTTTCTATGATGTTAAATAATACGGATTTCTTCCACTTATCAGAAAAATCTGTGTCGCCAACGCATACATGATGTTTACCTTTTTCTACTGTTTACTATTAATGCCATTGGTTTGCATCTATTGCAAAATTTTAGTTCTCTTTTTGTTACATCGTATAAGTACGTAAACTAAATAATACAACATAATTTAAATAATGCTTATTTATTATAACAAACATAATTTAATAAACACAACTATTTTACAATAAATAAACTAATTAGTGGTGGTAATGATGCTCGTGTTTGAAGTGGCCTTTGTGAGATACCTCAGCGTTGAATCTGGAGAAAAAATTGAAAAGAAAGAATTATATTCCATTCCATAATGGTTCTACACATATCCCAGATTGCGGAGTTACACCACTAAATAATGAGACGTGAATTCTTTGTATTTTTATCTTGCAAATTTTTAACTTACCCAGTCTTTTTGTCAGAGGAATATTTGACAGTTCTGATGGAACCATCGGGCTCATGTAGACTGTACACGCCCTTCACGACATCGCCATCTCGGGATTCATGCTGGAACTTCTTGTCCCCTGTGTGTGGGTCTTCTACTTTGTATTCGTACTCGTATTTAGGGTGAGCCTGGAAATACTGAATTTCGTAAGAAAGCATGTCATGTCATTGGTACGAGATATGCCAATCATTAAAATAAGGCTTTAGACACATTCTTGTTAGGGCCTTATCATACTAGCGGATTGCGAGCGTGTTCAAAGCGGAACGGACGCGCAACGAACACGCCGCGCATACGCAGCGAATTCATTGCGGACGCGCAACAAAATTCGTCACGAAAAGCAGTGTTTTATTCGTTTGCAAGAAAACACGAAGTAGTCGCTCTCTTCCATTCGATAATTGTTTGAATCAATTTTGTTAATGAGTGTATTTTACGTCGTTAATTTGCTACAAACACGCGACGAAAACGTTGCGAATTTGTCGCACGTCCGCGACGTCTTCGCTGAGCAGCCGCAGCGTATTCGCGTCGCATTCGCTATTCGCCCGCTCCGCTTTGGAGACGCTCGCAACCCGCTAGTATGATAAGGCCCTTATTGATACTCCTTTGTGATCTCCAAAAGGATTATGGAGAAAATCTAAGGAAGCCAAAAAAGTTAATGGACATAAATAACATATTACCAGACATATCAACACCCAAGTAAATAAAGAGAAACCAAGATATATTATAATAAGAAAAACCAACTTACATAATAATCAACATGATGTTCATGATGGGACTCCTTGTGTTCAGTTTCCTTATGAGACTCCTGTTGTACATGATGAGGAACTGGCAGTACCACATGGTGCTGGACAGGAACGAAATGCACAGGAGTATCAGCAGCAATCACCTCATGAACAGGCGCCGGTTCTTTCGCAGGAACAAAGTAGTGCTTGGGAAATTGATGGTAAATCTTCCCAACATTATTACTTTGATGATGCAGTAAGCTCGCATGACCGTGGTGTAGAGGAACGTGAACTTCTTGGGTTTGAACTGGAATGTGGTGATGGTATTCTACTTTCTTTGGTTGCTCATGCGTCACTACAGTTTTAAGGGAGATTGTGTGATGATGATGGTCTTGACAGAGAGCTACTGCCATCAGCACTAGAAGTGCGATTATCTGAAATGGAAAAAAATAAATGTTTTGGTATCGAAATAGTTATTTGTATGGAACACAAAAATAAAAATAAAATCGATCTACTTTTAGATAAATTACGGTAGTACAGGACAACAAATAAATAAGACGAGGTGTATGAATTTATACGGCTAAATTATGTAAGTTTGCGTTAAGATAATTTATATATTTGGCATGGCTGAAACAATTATATGTAATTGTTATATATAAGTAAACACTGAATCGATCTATTAAATTATTTCGTAACTGAATCCAGTTATTCTAGCAGCTAATCATCTCGGATAAGTAAAGTAGTCGTAAAAATGTCGAGTGTACTAATATGTCCTAAAATGTTTTAAAATTGTACTATTTATTTTGAGGATAATATAAAACCTATCTTTATACCTTCGAATACATTTTGATGTTGTGCCCGCAAAATCTGTTGCACATATGATACTGGATCTCAAGGAAACTTTTGGTTTTATACTCAAAATAACATGAAATAAGAACAAGTTTTATTTTGAAATATAATGTGGATATGCACACGCATTCTCCTGAAAAACTGGTTCACTCGTGTCATTTGAGATACAAAAGTCGTGATATTTTACGCAAGTATTAATTTCTTCAATGGTTAAACTGTAATCTGTCAATTAAAGTAAATGTAAGGACAGTTAAATAAGTCATTAAAAAGCTTTCTGTAATTACAAAATAAAACACATTGACCTTTGTCTGTTTAATTGCCAATAAATCAGAATTATAATGATTTTTGCCAAGTAAGAAAGTGATTATTTTAGAAACCAACATAAATTTAAACTAACAACAACTTTAAAACTGCATTTGTTGTTGAAAATCTTATGAAAATAAATATATTGATTCTAGTTCATTCTTAGGTTTGATACATCCTTACCATCTTCGACATGTAGGTACTAATGCCCGCTGATACAACACATATCTAAAGAAATTGCTTCGGCTTCACATTGTTGCATAATAAATTTCTTAAACCTAAATCTGTCGAATAAGGGCAAAAACATAGATTTTTGATAGCACATTTACTGACGTGAAGTAGTCGTAGGTATCGTTTAT